>NC_068358.1:96045586-96230575 GCF_020536995.1 Dreissena polymorpha | reverse complement strand
ACAAGAAGCGAACCTTGTCCGCCTCCTGCACCTGACATATCTCCTTGCCCGTGCACGGGTTGAGGGTGGGGAACGTTCTCCCGCTCTGGCTGTTCACCCATTCATTGTTGATGAACAACTGAAATACAAACCAATATCCAAACTAATGTTTGATGAACAACTGAAATACAAACCAATATCCAAACTGATGGTTGATGAACAACTGAAATACAAACCAATATCCAAAATGATGTTTGATGAACAACTGAAAAACAAACCAATATCCAAACTAATGATGAACAACTGAAATACAAACCAATATCCAAACTGATGTTTGATGAACAACTGAAATACAAACCAATATCCAAACTAATGTTTGATTAACAACTAAAATTAAAACCAATATCCAAACTAATGTTTGATGAACAACTGAAATACAAACCAATATCCAAACTAATGTTTGATGAACAACTGAAATACAAACCAATATCCAAACAAATGTTTGATGAACAACTGAAATACAAACCAATATCCAAACTGATGTTTGATGAACAACTGAAATACAAACCAATATCCAAACTAATGTTTGATGAACAACTAAAATATAAACCAATATCCAAACTGATGGTTGATGAACAACTGAAATACAAACCAATATCCAAACTAATGTTTGATGAAAAACTAAAATACAAACCAATATCCAAACTGATGTTTGATGAACAACTGAAATACAAACCAATAGCCAAACGTATTGTTTATGAACAACTAAAATACAAATCATACACCCACTGCTTGTTTTGAAATACATTTTAAAAGCGTTGTATGCGTGTTAAGGCGAAATAAATGAAGTACTACATTATCAATTATAAATGCAAACCAATATCAAAACTGATGTTTGATAAACAATTGATATGAAAACCAAAATCAAAACTTATTGTTCATTAACAACTGAAATGCAAACCAATATCCACAATAATGTTGATGAACAACTGAATAACAAACTTATTTATTAACTCGCATCTGACGAACAACTGAACTGCAAAACAATACATTCACGCATTGTTGACAAAGCAATGCAATGCAAACCTATAGATCAACTCACTCATGATGAACATCCGATAGCAAACCAATACATCGACTTATAGTTGATAAACAACAGAAATGCACAACACATTCGTTTCTATAGAATAGTTAGAGAAACTACAAAACTGGTTTCGTTAAAATTAATGGCATGCAGTTGATCATTACAATGAATCCCGCGACTTTCAACGAGGAGATTTGAATGGTAAATGACGCTTGTCTTTTGGTTAGGAGGTCAAGAGTTCAACCCCGAAAGGAACATTTTTTATTGGAAACAGGGACTGTTTGAGGTTTTTAAACGTGCTTTATAAGAATTGAAAGCTACATGAGGCGTAGCTTTGTAAACAAGGCACAAACGCCTGGGCATCAATAAGATAACAATAAAACGTTTGTAACGCTTTACAACAATTAACGAAAGTAGGGTTTTTATTTCTAAACTAGAACTTAAGATATTATATTACACTCGACAGATCAAATAGCCAAGTGGAAGCGCGTAAGATTTTATCCACAAAGGTTCAAGACTCGATTCCCGGTGAAGGGAAATATATTCACTTTTTTATTTCATTTTATAATTAATTTGTATTGGTAAGTTTTTTTCCTGATTAAAAGTTTTATCAAATAAATATAACGACATAAAAAAACGAAAATTTGTGAACATGTCCCTTTCCGATGCTGAAATAAATCAGCGGATAAGTATATATAATGTTGCGCGCCCCTTTCAGGAATTACTTATACTCGCGTAATATCAATATGTCGTGAATTGTTGATAAGCTGCGTCTCGATTCAACTATACCATAGTGACTGCCGTAAGGTCGTGACCTTGTAAAATAAATCCCTTTTCAGTGAATGTTTGAATGATCTCTGTAAGACAACCTAATGCAGGTACTGGTTCTACCCAGGAAATGGATCCGAGAGTGGCACAATAAGCCGCGCTCTGAGAAATCTGGGCTTAATACATGTGCGTAAAGGTTTCGTCCCAGATTAGCCTGTGCAGTCCGCACAGGCTAATCAGGGACGACACATTCCGCCTTAATTGGTTTTTTGCTAAGAAGAGACATAATGTAAACGAAAAAAGTCATAAAAACGTGAAGTGTCGTTCCTGATTAGCCTTTGCGGATTGCACAGGCTAATCTGGAACGACACTTTACGCACATGCATTATGTCCAGTTTTCTCAGAACAAGACTCAAATAATCTTAAGGATCTGACACAACAAGGAGGTCTAAGTTAATCTTCAAACATGTTTAGTTCAGCTCGATTAGCTTGGACGTGGCTAGACACTCTCAGGTCCACTTTCTGGGTAAAACCAGTACTTGACGTAGTTCGAAATACAACGCGAATGATCTTTAGGTAGGGACCAACCTCGGGAGCTCCCCGGTCGCTGGGCGGATGCTATACATTATTCACTGTGCAATATATATTGAAATATGTGTTATCCATAGCGCCAGTGTGAACAAAAAGCACTTTAAGTATATGGGGTAAACGGTTTGCATTATTTCGTTGATCAACGAAAATATTTATATGAGCCGATTGATGTTCGCCTTTCACCTCTTTTTTCGCATGGGCTACGGCTGATTGTATTTTACCAACGATGTAAGATTCTTGCCCTGTTTGTGTTCTTAATTTACGACTGCAAGATATCCGCTAGATAACTCTAGGATTTGGGTCAAGGTTTTGTATGCGCCACTTCTACCTGATACTAGTTAAGGGCATACATAGTATCAAATTTCATGATCAATTCCATTCTTAACACGTGTCCCAAAATAACGTACACAATGTAACCCATTTCGCGTACAATACCACCAAGGCACAGGATACCCCGATAACCTGTCCTTGATTTCTACAAAGTTATCATTATTGAAGCTTTAAACTGTCTGTACAAAAACAGCATTGATTAGCTATCTGCTGTTGATTCGTAATCAGAATGTCATGACATGAACTGTCGGTAGATAAAAACTCAAAGAACAATACAATCAGCAACTAAAAAAATACATAAAATTTATATCATTTATACCGATGGCTAAGCGCGAAAATGTTGCATCATATAAACACATGTAAAACAGATACACCAGTCTCAAACTAAACTCTCGATTAATAATTTCGTTAAAAGATCAGTTTATATACGAATGCTTTTGACTCTGCACATAAGTTTTGCCTGGATAAGTGTGCATTATTTATGTAGACAGCGTGGCATGCACGTGCATGCATTAGTCTAGTCCAACTAGTGACGTATATCTATATGCATTATCGTCAATACTTAACAGATAAGTTTCATTTTAATCAGATTAGCATATTCAAAAATGAGGTACGTTGTACATTGCTTATAGCCGTATAACCACATCAGCCGGGTATCTTTTTAACGTCTATTTTTCATATATACTTTTGCAGATCTCTCGACGCATTAACTGGTGGCGTAAGCGTGAATTACATCAAGTTATGATTATTTTCAGCATTCTATATAAACTGTGACAATCGATCGGTATATGATGAAAGAGCGAACTGTGCAAGTTTTCTGTGCTATTATACCGGTAGGTTTCAATATATTGGAGTCGCGCTCTGAGAAAACTGGGCATAATGCATGTGCGTAAAGTGTCGTCCCAGATTAGAATGTGCAATCCGCACAGGCGAAATCAGGGACGACACTTTTCGCTTTTATGACATTTTTCGTTTAAATGAAGTCTCTTCTTAACAAAAATCCATTTTAGGCGGAAAGTGTCGTTCCTGATTAGTCTTTGCGGACTGCACAGGCTAATCTGGCACGAAACTTTACGCACGTGCATTATGCCCAGTTTTCTCAGAACGCGACTCATTGAAGTTGAGCCTCGCTCTGGGAAAACGGTGATTAATGCATGTCACAGCATGTGCTTAAAGTGTCGTCCCATATAACCTCGTGCACTATGCGCAGGCTTATAATTTGCAAAATAAACATATTGGGTGAAGTAGAAATCAAATGTTAGGATATACATAAAACCCCAAAAGTATAAAGACAATCAACTCAAAAGCAGACTGCATCAACACGTATCAATATTTGCATCGGTAAAAAGTGATGTGTAACCTAAACCAGCTGTTTCGAACGTGACAGTATTAAATACACAAAACTAAACGTAAGCCGCACCAGTCGGTGAAAAGCCTTATGATACATTGCGGCTATTTATTTATGGCAAAAAAACGGTTTGCCTCAGTCTCAAAATGAATGTGCTAGACTAGTTACACGTAATAACGAAAGCGCGGCGTCAACAAAACAGGTGTCACCACATTCGAACGGGCAATGGATTGGGAATGAACAAAAACTTTCACGTGACCTCAAAATTCAACGTCAGTACGCGTTTAACCCATTTATGCCTAGCGGACTCTTCCATCCTTCTAAATTTGATCAATTTGTTTTCAAAATAAGGGACGTCTAGTATATTAATTTCTATATTTAGAATATTTCTTACAGAAATTCCTTTAAGCAAACAGCGCAGACCCTTATCTCCTGTAAAATTACATATGTATACGCATTTTAAGATGATACAGAAGGTATCGGAGAAGTATGAGACAGTTTTTTTTAACCCATTTATGCCTAGCGTCTAGAAAAAAGGACTTGGCAAACAGCGTAGACCCAGATGAGAGGCCGCATCTTGTGGCGTCTCATATGGGTCCGCGCTGTTTGCTTAAAGGAATTTCTGTAAGAAATATTCTAAATATAGAAATAAATATAGTAGAAATCCCTAATTTTGGAAATATATTGATCCCATTTAGAAGAATGGGAGAGTCCACTAGGCATACATGCGTTACATTAATCGGGTCAGACGTACCCATGAGTACGCATATTTATAATCAGTAAACATGAGCAAATGTGCTGAACAAGTACGGTCAAATGTAGTAGATGTGTGCAACACCATTTAGAACAATGGTATAGATTACATAGTTCACAGTGGGATATAGAAACACTATGAACAACAGTAGTATACTTAATGATAAATTCAAGCAAGTTTTCACTACAAGAAAGAAAACTATTCGCTTTTTATGATACGGTTGATTGACCAGGAGAAAAAAACTTAACGGAAGATCAGTAAATCCTCTAAAACAGCTAAAGAAATATCTGGATTCAAAAATATAAAAATCAACGCAATACATAGAACTTTATTCATTATATAAAAACATCCAGTATAACATTGCACTCTTCGCAGTGTCAGTGCTTATCGGCTAACTTTGAGCTGGTATGGGTCCGGTCGCTCAAAACTTTAACTAAAGGGGAATAACCATTTACTCAAGAAATTAATACAAATTAATTTGACAAGCATCGTCCTCATCATATATGTACATATCATTTAAGCATTTCTATCTGTTACAACAAAGACATTGTTTTCAACTTTCATTTAGGATCTAGAACTTGATCTAAACATTTAAAGGCAGTAAGTTTAAGTCGACCCCAAAGCAACGGTATTCAACCACAAAGGCCAACGCAATCTTGTCAGAAATCGAAATTGTTGTTTAAGAACCAATAGCAACGGAAATCATAAATTAATTCCTAATTGCATCTTACTTGAGTATATTTTATTTCCGGACTTCGAATTGGGGCACTCATTGTATCCAACTTAACCTATAACGGCCGCACGCGATTGTTCTAAACCGAGTGGAGTTCTCATGTCGAGAGGTTGAGCTCTTTTATACTTGCGTAACCAGCGCGGCAATGACAGGAGCGTAGCTTGTGTATGGGATACTTTAAATTTAGTTTTTTTTTTCGGTACGGTTTCATATCACTGTTTTTGTTGGAAATGTAGCGTTGTTTCAAAATATCTACATTTTCTTTAATATCGAAGTGATGGGACGCTGAAGATTGAGTGTGTTTTCGTCATGACTTATGTGTCCGGTGACAATCAACAAAACGTAATAGTGCGAACCGGAGTTTGTATTGAACTATATCAAACTCATGTAGCTTTTAAAATGTCCAGTTAATTTAGTTGTTTTAACAATAACAAAAGTAAACGAGCGATCAGTTATCAAAAATGAGCAACTTGCACCGAACACGTTCCTTTTGCAGAAATTACCAATATGCAACTGTCATAAAGCCACTGCTTATTAACAACAGACATTAAGCAATTTAGAATTCGTAACTGATATTATGCACCTAACAATTAGCATTTACCAACTGGCATATAATACATATTGACAATGAACAACTGGCATTAAGCTACTAAGCATCTAGTGTATAATAACCGGCAAAACATTTTGTAATTGACAAAAAGCACATGCATGGACAACATGATTTCCGCAACTTATTATTTTACGAAATACTTTTACATAAAATAAGGAAATGTCAAATATTAGCTATCTTATGGACCCGATAAAATAAACATACTTTAGAACAAGACTTTTTTATTTGCCTCGTTTACCTGATTTACATAGACATAATCGATTCTTTTATTTTAAAGGGGCCTTTTCACAGATTTTGGCATGTTTTGTAGTTTGTCTTTAAATGCTTTATATTGATAAATGTTAACATTGGATATACAAAGCTACATGCAAAAAAAACAAGAATAAAATTAAATAAAGAAAAAAAGGTTACCCTCAGCAGGGCTCGAACCACTGACCCCTGGAGCCTTTCAGTAAAAGGTCTTCCACCTAGACCACTCGGCCATCCTTCCGGATACAAGGACAGGTGTTTTTATACTTCATATCACCAATCTTCGTAGTTTCACAAAATATAACGACAACAATAGAACTCTCCAAATAATTAATTCGTTTCGCGTTACAACGCGTTATAATTTTCGGGGTTTTAAATCGTCAAAAGATGCATATTATGGCTATTTTAGAGCATGGTAAATGTTCAATAATATTGTTTCCTCACAAATATCATAACTAAAACGAAAATTTGCGAATCTGAAACAACTTTTTTAAATTTTGTCAATTTACCCAAATGTGAAAAGGCCCCTTTAACAAATAAATACTTGGTATATTTTGAAATGGGGATAGAACCCTGAACCAAAACTTAACCTGAAAATCAATCTTGTGCAGCTTTATACATGTCATTAAGCAACGATTATAAGTGAGTCAAGTACAAGATGTGGTTTCCCCTTTCTATTCACTTTTTGTGAGCTACGTCCTGTTGTATTTTACTGACGTTCGCTGGTCCGTATTCTAGTTCTCTCGTCTGTGTGTTTTCCCATTTCACGTTTGATAGATAGCGGCTTATGACCTCCTGGGCTCGGGTCAAGGTAAATGTGCCACTTCTATCTAGTATCAGTTTAAACCGAACTTCAAGTACACAGTATTATATTGCGGCAATAACTCATTCTCAACGCTGATCGCAGTAAACAAAATACCAACGGTGCCCGCTAATTTTAAAGATGTCTATTTTAATGAACACTCGTTAAAATGAAATACGATCAAACATAGAACTTGCGCAATGAACATGCTGCGTTTTACTGGTGTTAACCCATTTATGCATAGCGTCTTGAAAAAAGGCCTTGGCAAACAGCGTAGACCCAGATGAGACGCCGTATGATGCGGCGTCTCATCAGGGTCTGCATTGTTTGCTTAAAAGAATTTCTGTAAGAAATATTCTAAATGTAGATATAAATATACTAGACAGCCCAAATTTTGGAAATAAATTGATCCAATTTAGAAGGATGGGAGAGTCCAATTGGCATAAATGGGTTAATTACAGAGACCGCTGAGGTAACACACGAAATATACATAAAATGATAAACGGCGTCTATCTTGATTTTGAAAATAAAGTTTGCAAATTAACTTTTCTATATAAACGTATAATTATTTTAAACATAATTTTGATTGTGTTTTTATTTTCAGTTGTAAGTCGCTTATTCATCGCTTGGAATGTTTGTTATTTAGTAAATTGCATATTTATTTATACAATTTTAAATTCATGTTTTTACTTTTTAAATCAATACATAATACTTGAACTTAAATATAATCGTATGTGCTGATTTTGCGGTAATTAAGAAATACATAGGAAATATCAATATAAATCATATATGTACACGTAAAACGCACACCTGTATATGCAGATGTAAATGATATTACACCTATTCATAGTATATATATCCTCACATAAATATATATATTATGTACATGTATATACACACAATAGTGAGTTCTCAACGAGTGCAATATATGGTGTGTTAGTTTATAATTCAGATGCAGTTTTCTTTGCTCTCATTGAAAATACACATTATAATTATCGTATTGAGTTTTGTAAATGGATATGTAACCAATATACATTTTGTACTTTTTCGATAGAAAATTGAAGTAAGACCCTGATATTATTAGCTAACGGGCAGATAGCTTATTCTGGTTTTCAGTGACTATTATCAGACAGATTGGCGGTGCACTGACCTTGAAATCCACGGAGATAATATGAAGATTCGGTTTCCGTTGATTTGCATAATTTATTCAAGCTGTCACAGAAAGCAGCAGCTGCCGTCATCAAATTCCGAAAAACAACTGTGTTTAAAATAAAAACTAGCATTGGGTATCTCGATTAATTAATGTTACCAGACCAAATATAGCGTTGAAATGTGGGCGTTTGCTAATAGGAACACTGAATTTTAAGGGTTAACTTTATTTTAAGAAGTATTCGTTGATTTTGAGCTTTTGCGGACATTACGGACACGCACAGAGTCTTGTGATTTGGAAAGTTTAGTGTAAAAATGGTTGCACACGATCATGATGTCTTTATGGGATGCTATTGCTTCATTCTCGACAGTCGGCTAGCATCGTTACAAAACGCAATTATGCGTCTCAATTATTTTCAATTTGGGCAATTCATTTGTAGACTTGTATTCATGCGGGCCTACTGTCGGAAAATTCCCCAACATAATAAATATTGGCCGTTGATAAAGGTCTAGAAAGGTCAAATCCTGGGTAAGACAGCTACGCAGAAAAAAAGTTCAGTGCCCTCCGCTGTAAATATTTTGGTGGCTAATATCGTTTAATGAGGAATAATGCTAGCTATATTGTCTTATCAACGTTTCAACAAAGGCCAACCGTTGGTGCATGTAGATATTCAAAAATGCACGTTTCGTCTAGATTAAACCGGTTCAGAGGCATACAACAGCGGTCTGATTTTTTACAGAATATATGGCTAATCGTTTTACTCACATATACTAAACTCTTCGAATATGGCAACGTTTGCATGAACACTTACAAACTTGAAAGTTTAAACATGTGTGTTTTAGCTCGATTACATCTAAAGCTTCGCGGTAATTAAGACATTGGAGTTCTTCGCTGTGTAAAACCAGTACCCGGTATTTGATGTCTAAAGATTTTGAAAACACTGCAAAAGTATCGACCCGTGACCTTTTTTTTATTATCGCGGCTACCATATTCACATGGTCACCGCGATCTTAAAATTTTTTGAACGTAAACCAACTCTTTGCACCTTATACACATGTTTAAAAAATCATATTGCACTTGTTTTGAAACATTATTTTATATGTACTTTACAAACATGATATTTGCTTAGGGTCTTAGTTTTGCTCTCAAAGCTGAAAAGCAAGGATTAAATGTGTTTGAAACATGTAACCTCAGTAGTAACTAGTATACATGGGACTGTATGATTTTATCTACCAGAGTATTCCGGTTCCCGGATCTGTTATACCACAGCTATTGTGTCACGTTGTTTTCAGTTTTCAGGTATCTATAGAGCCAAACGTGCCGCGAAACCGCTAAACGTGGCACATGATGAGAGATACATAGTTAAACGCGACCGTTATGCACTTCAACGTGGCAAAAGTTGAGAGCGACGTCGTTAAACGTGACCGTAACGCTTCTCAAAGTGGCTTAAGTTGAAATGTACTTCGTTAAACGTGGCCGTAGCGCGCTTCAACGTGGCTCCAGAACAGACGTACATAGTTTTACGTGACCGCAACGCGTTTCAACGTGACAAAAGTTGCGATGCACGTAGTTTAACGTGACCGTAATACGTTTCAACGTGGTTAGACGTGACCGTAACGCACCTAAAAGTGGCTACAGTTAAGATGTACCTCGATGAACGTAGTTTAATGTGACCGTAACGTGCTTTAACATGGTACAAGTCCAGAGGTTCGTAGTTTAACGTGACCTTAATGCTTCAAAGTGGCACAGTTTGAGATGTACGTTGTTAAACGTGACCGTTTTACGCCTCAGAGTGGCACAATTTGAGAGGTACGTTGTTAAACGTTAACGCTATAACGTTTGTGACATTTATAACACGTTGTCCTCAGCGTCTTATGTTGCTGCCTCTTCCGATACGTGTTGACCTGCATTGATGCAGATGTTTTTCTCAAACATAAAAAATCATGTATTGATTGGCCTCTGCTCTGTCTCTGCTTTGCACTTCTTGCTATCTTGTTCAATAACGTAATTACTGAACACTTTGCCATGAACTTAGCTTGAAAAGTAAAGCAAAACATGGACAGATGTATTTCAAACTCAGTTTCTAGAGTTAGTTCGGCAGTCCGGACAAAAAGCGGCCTATCATGCTTTTGCAGGGTTTATTTTAAACAAAAGTGGCAAAGATAAAAATATCCCGCTTGATCCGGTTCGGGGTTCGGTGAAAGATATGTTTCACCGTATGTTTATACATGTTGTCAGAACAGCTGTGGTATTTCCACGAGAAATCTAGCATATCAACTTCGTTTCCATAAAACTCAAGATTCATCTGGAAATACATTAATTATCATTATGTAGACGTTGCTTTTTCTGTACCTATAATATATTTAGCTAGAGTAAGTATAAATTGTGTCTTGTCCTAAAAGCATGCATTTAAAAACTAGACCGGCCTCAGATAATGTCTCTGTACGTACAATTCACGTTTCGACATTTTAAAACGGTGTGTTTCCGCTAATCCGCCAGTACGTATTACCAATTTAATTCAAAAATAAAATGTGCAATCACAATGGCTTCGACTTATATATAGCAATAAATGGACTCAGTAAATGTAAAGCCATTCTCAAGGAGAAAAACTACTGGTCTATGAATCGCAAAGTTTTAGCGCGTTAGAATTTGCCAAGAAAGGTTTCTGGTTCGATTCTCGATGACGGGAAAAAAACAATCCAGCTTTTTTCTGGATTGTATGCTTATTTTTATTATTTCAATAATAATTGTTTTCATTTAAAAATTCAATGTATTACTTATGTAAAGCAAACATGTATTTAGTGTGTTATTAAGCCATACATTTTTCATTTCGCATGAAGACTAATTTCGTGCGTCTCTTTTAACCGCTCTTTAATATCGATATACTTCAAACGAACGGTTTGACTTAACACAAATATGGATGGTAAAATTGCCCCTCTGCTACAACCGGTGCCTATACCACGTGACTTTTTTAGATCTGTGTGGGGAGTAAAATATCAACAAAAGCGCGACGAAGGTAAGATTTTTAAGGATAACTTTTTTAATATGTCACCATTTTTAATGGGATAAAGTGGAGAGCTCGCTCATTCACGAGAGTTTTCTATAGGTATCATGATTTTATAAAACAAATAAGTATTTTTTCAGTAAAGTGCAACCGCGCGTTTGAACGGTTAGAAAAGGGTAGGATCAGTGTGGGGACATTATTTTTTTACACAAAAACATCACCTCTGGTGAAATTAAGAAATGAATTTTATGGGCGGAGCTTACACTTTATCATTGTGCATCCATTTTCAGGTTTCTGTTATTTATTTACGAAACAAAATTCAAGAACACTAGTCTTACAGTAATATGATCTGTGTGGTATACGTTTTGAAACGGATCAGTGTGGTATACTGTTTTTAAGTTTTTCAGTTCTATTTAGTTGTTTAAAAAGTTCTTGTCAACAATGTATTTGAAACGGTATTTTTAAATGCGCTAGCATGTAAAACACATAATGGCTACGCTTGCACCGCTTGTTGAACTAATACATAATTATGATTTACAGGCATGCTGTACAATCCCCATTATAATATTAAAATCTTACGCTGGAGCATCTTAAATCGATGACAAGTCCATGCTTACCTTAAATTAGTGTACACTTTATGTTATTGTATCAAATTCCATTTTTATTTTGGCGCCAAACACTACTGTCAAGTGAAGTAATGTATCGTATATTATTTTTGATATTATATTTGCTTTAAGGTATGGCTCAATGCTCCGAATGCGGAAAAATGTCGAAGACCAGAGCTGGATTATTGCGCCACATTAGGGGACACGCTAACTCTGGAAACTATAACTGCTGTGGGAAAGCATTTCAGGTAAGATTAAATACCTTAAAAATAGTTACATTTTTATACAGTTATGCTAACAAACAGATGAACGGATTTTCTTGAAACAACACAAATATACAATATATCTCATCTCTCAGGTTATCATATATTTTGAAATAACTCAATAATCGTCAAATCGTTTGTAATTTAAAACTAACGAACGCATGTCCTCAGATACTAACATTTTTGAAAAAGCGTGTTTACGCATTGAAATGTCACGTGAATAAAATATGTTGTTTTTTTCTCAGGATGCCTACAATCTTAGAAGGCTTCAACAAACAAAGGACCCCAATGTCACGTGTGTGTACAGTGCGGCAGGAGCTTTGCGGACAAGTAACTTCTCGTTGCTAGAGAGAAAAGTGCAAAAAAGAGGGATTGGTGAAATGTTACCAGTGTGAATTGGCAGTTAGGAGTGAGAATGACCTCAGAGAGCACATCAATACCCACATGCATGACAAGTGTTACAGTAGTGAGGAGTGTTTCAAAACGTACAAACGCAAAACAAACCTTTCTCGATACGTGAGGACTTCACATAAATCCGTGAATACTGATTAAAAATCATAATAGTTTACAGTTTGTATGTGTAACTTCATTATCGTTTTACGTTATTTTATTCGTTGTTTTACTTTTACTTTACTTTTCAAAATGATTCTCAAGGTATCCGAATTTGATTAATTTTTAGGTTTCGTTTAGTTCTTTTGTGTGTTTGAAATCATTCTCAAATAATTGTGCAATAATTTGGATTTACGTTATTCATTAATATATCGCATCTGTGCTTTGTATTATCGAATCTGTGATTCTTTTTTAATTATAACTTGATTAAAGTTTTGCGATGTTTTTTCGTTGGTTTCAATTTTAAATACCGCTGTCACGAGCTAGTTCGATAATCATAAGCAGCCAGGGTTTCTAATACTAGGGATTTTCACGATTTCTTTACATAATTAACTGCCTGCTTATAATTACTCTAGGCCGTGGTAATTGACAGTAAACAATGTATGCAATATGGTTGTGTAAACAATACAATACTCCTTAATTCGAAATACGTCTTGACATTCTTCAGAGCTGCATCGATCCGCAACACAAGAGAAGAATCGTACATATATAATCATATAATATAATATTTATTCATTTACTTTTTATATTCTCTTCAAAATAATTAACGCTAAAGATAAGCATACACTTGTTACACTGAATACAACGACATAATTTATAACATGACATTATCACCAACACATGGCGAATGATAGTCAATATCTATACTATGTAATAAACTAATGCAACAATATGAATTCCATATATGAAATAAAACACACAAACACACACATATATATATGTTTCTACTATGACCAGTATTTTGTTTTTAATAAACATACCGTTTACCTTAAACTTTAAATAACAACAAAATGACAAGCCAATACGTCTGGTGGATTCTGTTTTATCAGTTTGTATTCCAAATTTGATTTTAAAACATACGTATTACCCAGGAAAGAACATGCCTTTGCTTTTTGTCAACCTAATAATATTTGACACAATTTCTATTGCAGAATTTGTGTCAGAATTAAAATGTCCATTGTGTTCGTCTTTCCGCATTCTTATTGTTTGCAACAGTTTGCTATCGTTTCGTCTCGCCCGCTCCCACCTTACTCCTAGTATCCCCTTCTGTATAGCATTCCTGTCTCGTGAAACTATTTCCTCTGTTTTTTCTTCCCTTAACCCTTGTCCGCTCACTAATGTCAAATAGGTGATTTCTGAAATGAATGAATTTTTAAAATAATAATAATAGATCTACTACTACTACTATTACTACTACTACTAGTAGTAGTAATAGTTGTAGTAGTAGTAGTAGAAGTAGTAGTAGTAGTAGTAGTAGTAGTAGTAGTAGTAGTAGTAGTAGTAGTAGTAGTAGTAGTAGTATTAGTAGTAGTAGTAGCAGAAGTAGTAGTAATAGTAGTAGTAGTAGTAGTAATTGTTGTATTGAAATAATTGAAATTAATTAAAAAATATATATATTGTCGTTATTATCTCAATTTATCCGTAAATTGTAGAAACACGGATACCACACAGATCATTCTAAACACGTATACCACACAGATCATATTACTGTTAGAATATTTTTCTTGATTTTGTTTTCATAAATATATGAAAGAAACCTGAAAAAAAGAATGCAAAATGATATAGTGTAAGCTCCGCCCATAAAGTTTATTGCTTTATTTCACGAGAGGTGATGTTTCTGTGTCATAATAAAATAATGTCCCCACACTGATCCTACCTTTTTCTAACCGTTCAAACGCGCGGTTGCACTTTACTGAAAAAATATTCATTTGTTTTACAAAATCATGATACCTATAGAAAACTCTCATGAATGAGCGAGCTCTCCACTTTATCCCATTGAAAATGATGACATATTGAAAAAGTTATCCTTAAAAATCTTACCTTTGTTGTGCTTTTGTTTACATTTAACTCCCCACACAGATCTTAAAAAGTCACGTGGTATAGGCACCGTGTACAATTGAATTACAGAAAGGTATATGAAGGCTTTAGATTCCGAATTTAGTAATGGCTGGTTTAGTGTGCATAACTTATGCCTACAGTGGCTTTCTGGCGTGCTTGCAAAAGTCTAGTCGGACTTATGATATATTTCACATACATCGTCGATAATACAAATCAAGACAGATACATATTTATCAGATTAACGCATTAAAAAAATCAGATATGTTTTACATAGCTTATTTCCGTATTACCATGCCGTCGCGTATTTTTATGCTTCTTTTCTCGATGTTTATTTGTGTGCTTGTTCAGATCTGTCTAATGAGTGCGCTTTGTATGGTGGCATAGGCGCGAGTTATACATAATTGGAGAGTTTTCATTCTTTAAAACATTTAGAATACATAATTATATTCGATCGGTATATGGTGGAAGGAGCCAAATATTCAAGCTTACCGTTCTGTGATACGTGTTCAGTATTTTAATATTTTATGAATGCGTACAATCATAACCGATTAACGGTTCCATCCTAAAGAGGCAATCCGCTGTTATAGGTATTATAAATCAGATTTGAAAAGTTAAATAATTTAACGTGCTATAAATCACTATAGCAACAATGTATCATGTGTATGTACCTTCACCCAAAACTAGGCCACTCACGAAAAATGTTTGTAATGTAAACTCATTAAAATAAAATACGATATCTTAACAACTGTTGCTTTTTACCGGTATCGGTAACAGCAAACTCCGCGGTCAAAACAAAAATAAATAAATGAATACGCTAAAAATATATTAGAGGTCTTGCTCTATAAATGAAGATTAATGTTAAATATTTGATAATGCGCGGGTAAACAAAGTTTTACGGTTGGTTCATAGATAACTAGTGCATAAGGTTAGTTTAGTCCGGATCGAGTCAGTAAAGTACATTCTGTGTTTCAAATAATTTCAAGCGACCGACTCAAATTTTTTATGCCGACCCTAATGTTTGAGGTTCAATGTTCGATTGCTTAATTCAATCATATTTACCAGAGTAACTTTTATGTATAATGAATATATATTACAACGAGATCGAGAGTATTGTTGTCAGTGAATGTCTTTTTAAAGTGTGAAGTATCTTGGGTTTTGGTATTTTCAAATAGATTACCGGAAAACATTTCTTGCCGAATGGCTTTTTCGGACTGCACAGACTAATCTGGGACGACACTTTACGCGCATTAAGGTTTGTCCTTAAATGCTTTATATTAATAAATGTAAACATTGGATCTAAAAAGCTCAAGTAAAAAAGCAACAATACATTTATAAAAAAAGAAAAATAAGTCACCCTCAACTGAGCTCGAACCACTGACCCCTGGAGTCCTGGAGTACAAGTCTACCGTTTAGACCACTCGGCCATCCGTGCTCATACAATGAAGAATGTATTTTATACTTTGAATAAGCGATTCTTGTAGTATCACACAATATAACGACAACAATAGAACTTTCCAAATTATGCAATCGTTTCGCGTTGCAACGCTTTATATTTTTCAGGTTTTTAAATCGTAAAAGATGCATATAATGGATATTATAGAACATGGTAAATGTTCAGGGGTGCTTTTTCCTCACAAATATCATAGCTAAAACGAAAATTTGCGAATCTGAAACAACTTTTTATTTTTTATTTTGTCAATTGACCGAAACGTTAAAAGACCCCTTTAACATCCGTTTTCTAGAGCGAGGCTTGTGTTTTGCCTTTTGTGTACGCTGATTGATTAAGAAATTAAGTCAGTGCTATACTCCCACAACAACGAGTCAATCCGGGTAAACTCGGACACTTTTCAGTTCTCATCAATAGCCATGTTTTCAAATGAAAATCGTTATAGTTCGGACTATTAAAGGCTACCGAAAGCATCAAACTGTTCTCCTCGGATTGTTTCGTTATGTGCAGACGTATCATTTGCAGATCTATTGCAAATTTTAAGCAACTGTCGTAACCGCGGAACCTGGAAAACTCGGACGAGGAAGGTAAAACTCGGACACGACGTGGACAATTTCGGACACGTAGTGAAAAGTCGGACACATGTATGATTAAAATTGTCAATATAGGCTATCTCCAGTAATCACTTATTGTTTAAGGTGGTAACAGAAAGTTAATGGATACATACTGAAACTAATATCTCTAGCAGATACTCGAAACGATAATCCGACAAAACAATATTGGTAGTGGTAAGTACATGAAATCATAGTATATATATATATCCTCACATAAATATATATTTTATATAGATCTATACACACATAAGTGAGTTCTCAACGATGTCGATATATGGTAGTGTTAGTTTATAATTCAGATGCAGTTTTCTTAGCCCTCATTGAAATTACACATTATAATTATCGTATTGAGTTTTGTAAATGGATATGTTACCAATATACATTTTGTACTTTTCGATAGAAAATTGAAGTAAGACTCTGTAATTATTATCTAACTGGCAGATGTCGGTAGCTTATTCTGGTTCTAAATGACGATCATCAGACAGATTTACGGTGCACTGAATTTTTAAAGGTTAACTTTATTATAAGAAGTGTTCGTATATTTTGAGCTTTTACGGACCTTACGGACACGCATACAGAGTCTTATAATTTGGAAAGTTTATTGTAAAAATGGTTGTACCCGATGATGATGACTTTATGGGATACTATTGCTTCATTCTCGGCCAGCATCGTTACAAAACGTAATTATGCGTCTCAATTACTTTCAATTTGGGCAATTCATTTGTAAAAGTGTATTCATTCTGGCCTACTGTCGGGAAATTCCCCAACATAATTATTAGCTGTTGATAAAGGTCTAACCCTGGGTAAGACAGCTACGCAGACAAAAGTTCAGTGCCCCCGCTGTTAATATTTTGGTGGCTTATATCGTTTAATGAAGAATAATGCTAGTTATATTTACGTTTTATCGTGTTAACAAAGGTCAACCGTTGGTGCATGAAGATATTCAAATATGAACGTTTCGTCAGGATTAAACCGGTTCAGAGGCATGCAACAACTGTCTGCTTTTTTACCGAATATATGGCGAATCGTTTTACTCACATTTATAAATTTCTCAGAATATGGCAACGTTTGCATGAATACTTACAAACTAAAAAGTTTTAACATATGTACCATATGTATTTTAGCTCGATTACATATAAAGCATCATGGTTATTGAGACATTCGAGTCCCTTCGCTGGGTTAAACCATTATTTTATGTCAATAGATCTTGAACACACTGAAAGAGGATCAACCCCGGGACCTTTTTTTTTATCGCGGACACCATATTCACAAGGTCACCGCGATCTTAAAACTTTTCGAACGTAAACCAACTCTCTGCACCTTATACACGTGTTTAAAAAAATCATATTGCACTTTTTTTGAAAGATTATTATACATGTACTTAACAAACATGATATTTGCTTAGGGTCTTAGTTTTGCTCTAAAAGCTGAAAAGCAAGGATTAAATGTGTTTGAAACATGTAACCTAAGTAGTAACTAGTTTACATGTGACCGTATGATTTTATCTACCAGTGTAGCTCGGTCCCCGGATCTGTAATACCACAGCTAGTGTGTCACGTTGTTCTCAGATTTCATGTACCCATAGAGTCTAACGTGGCCGCGAAACCGCTAAACGTGGCACATGATGAGATATACGTCGTTTAACGCAACCGTAACACACTTTAACATGGCAAAAGTGGAAAACTACGTCGTTAAACGTGACCGTAACGCATCTCAAAGTGTCATAAGTTGAGATGTATGTCGTTAAACATGACCGTAAGGCGCTTCAACGTGGCATCTGTTCACAGGAACGAAGTTTATCATGACCGTTATGGGCTTCAACGTGGCACAAGTTGAGATGTACGTAGTTTAACGTGACCGTAACTTGCTTCAACACATGCAGAGGAACGTAGTTTAACTTGGTCGTAATGCGCTTTAAAGTGACACAGGATGAGATGTACGTCATTACTGTAACACGCCTTATAGTTGCACACGTTGAAATAAAAGTGACCGTAACGCACCTCAGCGTTGGACAAGTTGAGATGTACGTAGTTAAAAGTGACGCGCCTTAGTGCGGCAAAAGTTTAGAGGTACGAAGTAAGACGTCACCGCTACAAGGTTTGTGACATTTATAACACGTTGCCCTCAGCGTCCAATGTTGCTGCCTCTTCCGAAACGTGTTGCCCTGCAGTAATGCAAATGTCTTTCTCAAATTCGTAAAAAACATGTATTGATTGGCCTCTGATTTGCCTCTACTTTGCACTTCTTGCTATCGTGTTCAAGAAGGTAACAACTGAACACTTTACCCATGTTACCATGAACTTAGCTTGAAAAGTAAAGAAAGAAAATGGAAGAGTTAGATCTGAGAGTCCAGACAAAAAGCGGCATATGCTGCTATTTGCATGGTTTATTTGCAAAAGCAGCAAAGATAAATATCCCACTCGTTCCGGTTCGGCGTTCGTTGAAAGATATGTTTATTTTTTTTTTGTCAGAACAGATGTGGTATTTCCACGAGAAATCTAGCATATCAACTTCGTTTCCATAAAACGCAAGATTTATCTTGAAATACATTAATTATCAGTATTTAGACATCGCTTTTCTTTACCTATGATATATTTAGCAAGAGCATGTCTCTGTACATGCATGTTTCGACAATTTAACCCATTTATGCCTAGTGGACTCTCCCATCCTTCTTAATTTGATCCATTTATTTCCAAAATAAGGGAGGTCTAGTATATTTAATTCTATATTTAGAATATTTCTTACAGAAATTCCTTAAAGCAAACAGCGCAGACCCCGATGAGACGCCGCGCGTCTCATCTGTGTCTTCGCTGTTTGTCAATGCCTTTTTTCTAGACGCTAGGCATAAATGGGTTAAAACGGTTTGTTTCCCGCTAATCCACCATTATTACCCATTTAATTCTAAAATACGCAGCCATGTGCAATTACAATGGCCTCGACGAATATGTAACAATAAATGGACTCAGTAAATATGAAGCCATTCACAAGGAGAATAATAACTGGGCTATGAATGGAAAATTTTTAGCGCGTTAGAATTTGCCCAGAAAGGTTCCTGGTTCGAATCTCGATGACGAGAAAACAATAAACTTTTTTTTCTAGAGTGTATGCATATTTTGATTATTCCAATAATAATTGTTTTGTTAAAAAACAACAACATTGTATTACTGATGTAAAGCATATTGCTATGTGTTAACGTGTTATTAAGCCATACATTTTTCATTTCGCATGAATACAAAGTTCGTGCGTCTCCTATAACCGCTCTTTTATATCGATATACTGAACGAACGATTTGACTTAACCCAAATGTGGCTGGTAGAATTGCCCCTCTTTTAAAATTGAATTAAGAACAGAATATGAATGCTTTAGATGCCGAATTTAGTTTTGGCTGGTTTAGTGTGCATAACTTATGTCCATAGTGTGTTTATGTCGTGCTTGCAAAAGTCTAGTCGGACTTACGATATATTTTACATGCATCATCGTTAACACAAAGCCAGACAAGATGAATATTTATCAGTTGAACGCATTAAAACAGCAGATTTGTTTTACATAGCTTATTTCCGTATTACCCTTTCGGCGCGTATTTCTGTATGCTTCTTTTCTCAATGTTTATTTGTATACTTGTTCAGATCTGTCAAATCACTGGAGTTTGAAATTCTATCCATAAAGCTAATCTAATGGCTAAATAAAAAATACCCCTGTATAGTATAAAGACTGGTCAAATGAGTGCGCGTTGCATGGTGGCGTCGGCGCAAATTATATATCATTGGAGAGTTTTCATTCTTTTAAGCATTTGATATACACAGTTATATTTGATCGGTGTATTGTGCAAGGAACCAAATATACAAGCTAACCGTACTGTTAAGTGTTCAGTATTTTGATATTTAAATAATGCGCACAATCATGACCGATGTACGATTCCATCCTAAAGAGAAAATGCGCTAGAAATAGGTATTATAACACATATTTTAAGTTACATAACTTAACATGCTATAAAGCACTCTAGCAATAATGTATGTACCTTCACCTAAAACTGGGCCACTTACGAAAATATTTTTTTAATGGAAACTCATTAAAATAAAATACGATATCTTAACAACTGTTGCTTTTGACCGGTATCGGTTACAGCAAACTCCACGATCAAAACATAAAATAAATGACTTCGCTATAAATATAAGAGGTCTTGCTCTGTATACGAAGATTAATGTTAAATATTTGGTAATGCGCGGGTAAACAAAGTTGAACGGTTGGTGCAAAGATAACTATGCCTTTAGATTAGTTTCGTCCGGATCGAACAAGTAAAGAGACACACACATTACGTTGTAGTAATCAATAAATTCAAATACATCCTGTATAATGTCTTTCAAAGTAATGTCAAGCGACCGACTCTATTTTTGGTGCTTACCCTAAACGTCTTAGTATTCCAGGTTAAACGTTCGATTGAGAAATTCAATAATATGCACAAGATTATATATTATATATAAAGAATGTATGTTACGATTTTTGTGTCTAGCATCCCTTTTTCAAGTGTGAAAACGTGTGTGCTGTACAATAAGTTACCGGAAAAAACAACAGATTGGCACAGCGACTTACATTGTTTGTATGTATACATGCTGGAGGAAACACACGACTCTTTTTCCTTTTTATGTAAACTGATTGCTTGTGCTTCGAAGTCAGTAATGAATAAGCGCATTGAAGACTTTAAAAAATCAAAGCTTCTGAGTAAAGGAAAGACAATAAACATGTCTAATGTTATTTTTACATATAACAAATCAAACTTATCTTTGCGGTACTAGATGAATGGAGCAGGTGATGTAACTTTTTATGGCGAAACCCGGATCTGTCTATTATGCCAAGCAGTGGCCACGGTTCAACTTTTCATGTGAACGGGTCGAAACCAGCGACGCATTTATACAATTTGATGAAATCGATGTTTTCTCTGTCATAGCCTGCATTTATAAAAAATGTCACGTGATGCCAATGTCCTACGTCAATCTACTAGAAGGTGAAGGCTCACAACAACGGTCAGAAAATTACTTAATTCATTTACAGAATTATGCTCAAGGTAGTACGTTGATGGTACGTAGTTTAACGTAGCTGTAACGTTGCACACGTTGACAGGTACATAGTAAACTAAGCCGTAACGTGGCAAAAGTTGACCTGTACATAACTCAACGTAGCAGAAGCGCGTCATAACATAGTACAATTTGACAGGGGCTTAGTTTAGCGAGGTCATTATGGGCTTCAACGTGGAACAAATTGACATGTAGATGGTTTAGCATGGCCGTAACGCGCCTTAATCAGGCACATGTTGACAGATACGTAGTTTAACTTGGTCGAAAACGCACCATAACGCGAACCTATAAATCTTGTCAACTGTTGTTCAACTGATCAGATCAATTTAAAAACACAAATACACTGTCCTAATTTCTCTATTTGCACTAAGCGTTCTTAAAACGAAGATTTGTTTGCATAACATAGACATAAAGGATATCAAATATACATGTATTATATTGGAATTACATGTATTTGCTTTTGTTTGGTCCATGTACAATATAACAGAGACGTAGAAAACATCTAATACGTCTCTGAATACAATTACCGGTGCTTAACTTCATAATGTAACATAAGAAGTAAAGCTAGATAGATATCCCGTTGAAGGTGAATACTAACCTGTTTTTTACATAAAAAACAGTTAAAACAGTTTTTAGAAAATTCAACCTTTTGACATTCAGCCGTAAATGACGAGCCAACGTTCATCATTCAATAATTTGTATATTCCCAATTTTTTTCGGACCAGAACTGATTTTTGTCAAAAATTGAAATGATGAAGTATGCAATGTAATTAGCGCGTACTTTGCAGCTATATCTTTGATCAAGACAGCAATTATTGGAGCTCAGTAAAAACGCATTTGCCGTTAATTTACAAGCGTTACAAAGTAAAGACATCTTAAACCAACGGGTTCAAGTATTGTAATTCAAATTAAAGCAACTTAAACATGGTCCACATTTGATACACGTGCATATAATACTAAAATGTTGTGCGTGCCTATATATAAGTTTAGACCCGAATAAGGTATATATTTGAAAATACCGGTACCATGGAATTTGATTTATTAAATCAAAAAAGAAAATGAATTTGTCAACTGACTTTTACACAATTAAGTGAGATTGTGTTCAATGAATTCGTACAATAAGTAGCTTGTGCCGCTTTCTGCGGTAGAAAGCAGTGATTTTTAAAAAATCCGGCTTGTTTCGGTTCGACATTTGGTGAAATATATTTGTATGCATGTTGGCAGCACAGCTGCAAAATAACGATGAGAAATATATCATGCAACCTTCGTTCCAAAAATGATTTTATCTAAAAATCCATTTTATCATTATTTACACGTCGGTTTCTCTACAGATTTTGGCACAAATTTGTGAGAAAAAAAGAAAAGCAAATGTTCTTTTAGAGGGAAAAAATGTAAAAAATGTGTGTTGTGCCTATTAATTGCGCTTTCTTAAACTAGTCCGCGCTGTTGTCAAGAGCAATCCTAAAATACATTACACAACATGAAAATTCTTAGTATTTTATTATAAACAATTACACACACTAAACTATCTTTCTCGCAAAACTTACAAAATTTAACTGCAACCAGAAAACAAAAGTGAAAATATACAAAACAAAGTAGAATGTCCACTTAAACAGAAGAACACACTGCTCTTACATACAGAATGAATAATTGCTTATTTCATAAAAAAATTTTATCAACAAATCAAAACATTGATTTTCTGGAATGTAAATGGCAAAACTCTGCGTATAAGTAAATAATAAAAAATATGGAAAAATCACTTAGCTGCAGAAAACGCTCACTACAAGTACTTCTCTGGGAAGTTTATAGCCACCTGAAATATACCAAAAAGATATATATACCAGCAAGTTAAAGTGTCTAACAGATGTGAGGGCATGGTCGTTACTAATCGAACATCATCTGTTTTTGAAAAACATAATGTGAAATTTGTCAAGAATCTTTCTGTTAAAAGATTGATTTTATTCAATTTTGAAGTGCTTTTGTAGTGAAGTTTACTTGTCAAATTCTGCATCTTTCTGTGCATTTTCAATACCGATACTCAAGCATATTTGGCAAACTTCCTTCTGTGGTAAATTGAAAAGTCATTTTTTGTCATACTTCTATTTATTGGTCAATTATCCAGCCTCTATTTGTTCATCGATCAATAAAAATTGTCAAATATCTTTTGCATTACTGGTAATGACAGTGGTACATTACTGCCAAGCCTCTTTGGGATCATTGGTACATTTACTTTTACTATTTACTTTTTTGTGTTAATTGGTCAATGGCCAAGAATTTTTTGATAAGCTATCAAGCCTTTTGGTGTTCATGGGTCAGTTATACAGCATTTTTGTGTTCATTGGTACATTGTTGTCTTTTTGAATTTATTAGCTGATTATCAAGACTCTTGATGATCCTTGGTCAATAGTCAGGCCTTATTTTGCCTTCACTGGTCAATAGTCAGGCCTTATTTCGCCTTCACTGGTCAATAGTCAGGCCTTATTTTGCTTTCACTGGTCAATAGTCAAGCCTTAAAGGTTGTGGAAACTTACATTATTAGGTAGGAAAACACTGATCTGGTTAAAAACAACTATACATACCGTCTTGATTTCAGTATACTCATGAAGAGCATATTCTCTCCTGAAAATTAATAAATAATGGTTAACAACTGCATTTTATAGCAATAACTAGAATTAGTGACGAGACAAAGAATACTCCCCTACCCATCTCAACAATGTCGTACAATGTCTGACAGGAAATCAGATGAAACAAGACTATTGTCAAGCAATATGGTCCCCTACCGGTGAAACTCCACCATTGTCAGATTTTTTTTTGTGTGTGGAATATTTGTTGCCATAGCAACCAGAATTTTTGACGTAGGAACAAAATGAACTGACGTGAATAATCTCCATATTGCCATCTATCCATGTTTCAAGTTTCATGAAAAAATATGAAGAACTTTTAAAGTTATCGCAGGATCCAGAAACGTGTGACAGACTGACTGACTGACGGACACACAGAGCGCAAACCATAAGTCCCCTCCGGTTTCACCGGTAGGGGACAACAAGTGCAATATGGTTTTCCTGGTGTAATCTGGCCCATTAGCCATGACCTTGCACAAGCAGGAGAGAAAACGTAAAACAGCATTTCAAGAGACCTAAAATAGTTAAGATCTCATCCTTAAGCGTAAACGAGATATTCCAAAAGCTTGGGCAAGAAAATTTGAATTATTTGGTAAAAGGAAGTTTCTTCTAAAAGAAAACCTAGCCAAAGGCGGAAAGTGTCGTCCTCGATTAGCCTGTGCGGACTACACATGCTGATCTTGGACGACACTTTACGCACACATGAATTAAGCCCAGTTTTCCCTGAACGAGGCTAATATTATTATTTGCTGATTATTAGTATGTTAATTACTAATTATTTAAGGCATGCATGTAAAATAATATGAATTTGTTATCACGATAAGCTGTAATATGCTTAAGTGAATACAATAGTTGTTTTGTTCTGTGAAATATTATTCTCCTCACCACACAGAGCCTATATCGAGGTTCTGTGATATCTTCAGTGCCTTGTTGATATCGCGGGTCATGACACCTGCTGCCAGACCGTATGATGTGTTGTTGGCGCGCTCTATCACCTCGTCAATGTCCTTGAACTTCAGGATCGACTGAACTGGACCAAATATCTGAGGACAAAAATGTCAAGAAAATGATTGAAATGGTCCAAATATGGGCAAGACAAATTGTTCAGAAATTGATTTGAACAGGCCAAAATATCTGAAGGCAAAATATGTAGAGAAAACGATTTAAACACACTCAAATGCTAGAATACTGTATCTATCAGGCTGGCCAATAATATCTGGAGGCAAACAATGTCAAGACAAAAATTTAAACAGAAGCCCAAAAATCTGAAGGCAAACATTGTTGAGAGAAGTTTTGAACTGACTGAAATGCTGGAATACAATCTGGCTAAAATATCAGAGGGTAAAAATGTTGAGAATAAGATACTTATAAATGTTTCTTGAACCACATGCAATATCAATAGCCACTAGTGAAATAAATATTCAATCATTCGTTAAAAGCAACAAATGTTCTTTTACGTTTTACTTGAGCACACACAACCAGTTAAAATAGGGCTGTGATAGCCCCAAACATATTATCTGAATTCCCATTGTGATATTTGAGTGATCTTGGTTTGAAAAAAAATATTTTTATAACTTTTCACTCAGCACACGATAAAGTTACCTACTGCATGCGACCTATTTTACCACTTGGTCAAGGTTTGAATTACTTTGTTAGAAAACTTCTATTCTCATGTTTTAGCCCTACTTTAATTCTGTGATTTCAGAGAACACATTGATTCAGTGATTTCAGTAAAAAAGCCACTTTTCTATTAATGTAGTCTATGTTTACAATGTGACCCCCGCTGGGGCATTGCCCCTTTTAATCCAGGTGGTACCATTTATAAAAATTTAGTACAGAACCTGTTCATGATGCTGACGACCATATTTTAGGTTTTCATGCAGCTGTATAGTATCCTCTTTCTTTACTCAAGAGCTTGATGCGATGTGGTAAAGTTTTGTAAATAATTCAGTGTGAGATTTATAGCTCCTTAAAACCTGTTAAATCCCTCAACAATGACAGTTCCTCGCAACTATCCCAGTTATATTTCTTTCTTTTTTTGTTGTTGAGTACATGTATGTGTTGTCTAATACACATGAGCTGTGCTCGGGGAAAACGAGGTTAAACAAGACTATTGCCGAGCAATATACGTCCCCAACCGGTGAAACTCCACCATTTTCAGCAATATGTCTAGTGTATTTGTTGCCATAGCAACCAGAATTCCTGACGTAGGAACAAAATGAAATGACGTGCATAATCTCCATATTGCCATCTGTCCATTTATCATGTTTCATGAAAAATTATGAAGAACTTTAAAAGTTATCTCAGGACCCACTATTTTCAGCAATATTTCTAGTCAATTTGTTAATATTTCTAGTCCATTTTTTGTTGCCATAGCAACCAGAATTCTTGACGTAGAAACAAAATGATATGACGTGCATTATCTCCATATTGCCATCTATCCATGTTTCAAGTTTCATGAAAAAATATGAAGAACTTTTAAAGTTATCGCCGGATCCGCCATTTTCAGCAATATTTCTAGTCTATTTGTTGCCATAGCAACCAGAATTCTTGACGTTGGAACAAAATTAAATGACATGCATAATCTCCATATTGCCAACCATGTTTCAAGTTTCATGAAAAAATATGATGAACTTTTAAAGTTATCGCAGGATCAAAGAAGTGTGACAGACAGAGTGCAAACCAAAAGTCCCCACCGGTTTCATCGGTAGGGGACAATAAATGTGCTTAATGTGTCATCTCAGATTTACTTGTGCAGAATGCACAGGCTAATCAGGTAAAATAATTTCCCCCTAGACTGGATAAATATTTTGAAGAGACTTCCTTAAAGCAAAAATTTCATAAAAGAAGAAAGTTTTCTTCTTTATAAGCATGTGCATTTTGATTAGGTTAATCCGGGACGACACTTGATGCACATATATGAAGCCCCATTTTCATCAAGCTCTGCTCATTCACTTTTTATCTCACTGTTTCTGTATCGGTACCTTGACATTAATAAAGGACCCCTTGATATAATAAGGTTTCTCTGCTGACGGTGTAGCTGAAGTTTTACTTTGTGTTTATTATATTAAACAAATTATTGACCAGATCCCAGAAATTTAGCATGTTTTATCTCACTGTCTTCTTAATAGATATGAACCACTCTCTGTTTAAACAAGAGCTGTGTTTTTGAAACATAATGCTCCCCACTGCACCGCTTTAAAGCCATATATTTGACCTATGACCTTGAAGGATGACCTTGACCTTTCACCACTCAAAATGTGCAGCTCTATGAGATATACATGCATGCCACAAGTTGCTATCTTCAATATTGCAATTATGACCAAGGTTAAAGTTTTATGACAGACACACAAACACACATATATAATGACAGACAGACAGACAGGCCTAAAACAATATACCCCCGATCATTCGATACGGGGGCATAGAAAGGTTGGTGTTTGCAAAGTGTCCTCCCAGATTAGCCTATGCAGTAAGCAAAGGCAAATCAGGGATTTACTGCATAGGCTAATCAGGAACGACACTTTATTCTTTATTGTATGATATACCTCCTCCTTAGCAATGCGCATGTCATCCGTGGCATCAGAGAAGACGGTTGGCTTGACGAAGTACCCCGTGTCCCATTGACTTTCCCCTCCACACTGTAGACTGGCTCCCTGCTGCTTGCCAGACTCTATCAGACCCAGGATCTTGTTAAACTTCTCCTCGTCGATCTGACAGAGATTTCAAATAATTATGTAAAGCTAAGTAGTATGAGAAATAATTCATAGTCATATAATTATATATAGCTGAGCTGTGTGATATGTTTCATACTCATATAACAAGAGCTTTTGTGTTTGAATATAAATTTCAGAGCAGTCAATCTTTTGCATGCAACCAAGTTTGAATTAAGCGACCTTTGTCTTATGCGACCACCTTGAATCCTCCCGGGGAGCGTTTACGCTATAATTTGATTCTGTATACAGCGGCTTTGGTCTTACGCGACCAGCAGCCACAGAATTGTGTGTATTTTGATGTCCAAATCTTCAATAAAGCAACCACTTAGAGGAAAAAGTGGTAAATCTGTTGACCGTTAAGGGACAAATCAGTGTCAACTGTTTATCTAAGCCAATAAGATGTTCTGTTTCACCTTTTTTTAATTTTCACACCAGCCAGTATGCTTTGCCTTGATGACCGGTTCTTACTGGTATTGATTCAGACTGCTTGTTAATTTTTTTATGTTGAACAATACATGGATGTATTGACGCACAGTCTATAGTTTTAAGAGTTTACTATGTGGAACTGACAAACTTGTTAGCCGATTTATCCAGAGAAAAGATAACAGGTGCAGAAACAATACAATGTACGCGACAAACATTTTCAGTAGAATGTGCTGACAAAGAAATTCTACATCCTAAAACGCCAAATGATTGGAAGAATATTTTATCATGCAGTTCGAAAACCGATGGCAGCAGCACAACTTTATAGAATAGAGCAGAAAATTCAAAAGTTATTGCAGGGAAGATAATTCATTCGTGATTTATCAAATATTTCTGTAGTCACAGACGAGCAAATAATTCTGTAATTCATGCAGGTCATATAATTCTATTAAGTGAACATTCTGTAGTGACTGCAATGCATATAATTCTGTAGAAAAAGCATGTTAGATGATTCTGTAGTAACTGTAGGGAAGATAATTCTGTAAGAGCATCAGGGCAGATAATTCTTTAATGAATGCAGGGCAGATTATCCTGTACGAAATTCACTTATTTGGCTTATAAGTGGGCCTGTCTGGCAGTCTGCATATGTTTATTAAGTGACCTTCCTCCATATTTTTAACGCAATTACATTGAAACTTCAAATATGTGTAGATGTGTGCTTTTTATCCCCAGTAATCCAGGCATTTCCGATATTTTCCCTTTAGCTCAGCTGACAGAGCATTGCTAGGGTTTTAGCTTGTAACAAAGCTCTAGTTTTGTAGTAATGAGTTTGTTGAACTACATGTGAAGATATTTAGGATGTTGAACATAAACAATAATTATTTTCTAGCAAGCTCTGGGAAGGCCTTTAATCTCTAAATGACTTAGCTAATTAATAAATTAATAATTAGTTTAGTTTTAACCTATTTATTTTAGCTTGATTGCATCGGAAGCCTTAGGCTTATATAAACGCTCTTGAGTCCGGTTTCTGGGCCTAGAACCAGTACTTGGTGTCTTTGGGGGAGATCTAAAGAACTCTCCCACGGTGGGGATCGAACCCGTGATCTCCCGATCGCTGTCCAAGGCCAATGCACATGTGATTTAGTATCAAACCAATCAGTCAATTCGTTGATGAGTAACTGTTCGGAAACGATTTTCACGCTTATTTTGACGATGACCTTGACCTTTGACCTAGCGACCCCAATTTCAAAAGGGGTCATCTACTGTCCAAGGCAAATGCACATGTGAAGTATCAAGCCAATCAGTCAATTTGTTGATGAGTTATTGATCGGAAACGATTTTCACACTTACTTTGACAATGACCTTTGACTGACCCAAAATTCAATAGGGGTTATCTATTGTCCAAGGCCAATGGACATGTGAAGTATCAAGCCAATCAGTTAATTCATGGACGAGTTATTGATCGGAATGAACTGGTATAGCAACATACAGACCGACCGATATCCAGCAATGCAATATACCCCCTCTTTTTCAAAGGGAGCATACTTAAATAAGCCCTTGCTGTCTTCTTATAAGTTCATTCATTCATCAGCTGTCGTATTGACAAATGCCTGGTCTTCTGGCGAGCCTTTTTCTGAACCAGAAGCTTTTCCTTTTCATTCAATTCACAGATGCAGAAACAATCTTTATCATATCTTCTCTATTTCTTTGTCGTAGCTTAACTTTAGTAACCATGATACTGCTTTCAACTTGCAGTAGAAGCTGGCATCACATCAGCATCTGATCGCCCATTTTGCGTTGCGTTAGACCGGAGAAATATCATCAATTATCAACTTCCCAGTATTTACATGAACATCAGTCATTGTCCGTGTTATTTCATGTTCCTCTATGATACTCCGTGTTTTCACAATGCTTGCACTGAGAAGGTCCTTGTCAGCACCTTGTCCATCTCCAGCATCTGCCTTGTTATTCAGAGATCTTATGTGATAGTCCTAGTATCAGCCCTGTTTCCAACATGTCAGTCCATGTAAACCATGTTTGCACGGTCTATGTACTCATCTGTTATGGAAGTGACAAATCAAACTGTAACCAGGTTGTTTTGTGTAACCATCTATGTGCTCATCTGTTATGGAAGTAAAAAATCAAACTGTAACCAGGTTGTTTTGTGTAACTGTCTATGCTCATCTGTTATGGAAGTGCATGAACAAATCAATCTGAAAACAAAGTTGTTTATTGTTACCACCAGCAAAGGTTCGGAGACAGCCGCACAACTGCGATCATGGTCCTTGATAGTCTGGTGTTTGAACAATAGCAGAGAACACACCTATGTACGTACAACATACATGTCCTGATTTTTCATAGTGTGGCAAAAACCTCAAGCAGAAGATACCAAATGGACTCCAGCACCGGTGTACAACGGTCATCAATGTGGGTGACATGATAACATTTATCTTACTTCCTTCATAATAAAAACAAGAGATGTGTTTGTCAGAAAGACAATGCCCCCTATTGCGCCGCTTTGAAGCCATAAATTTGACCTTTGACCTTGAAGGATGACATTGACCTTTCACCACTCAAAATGTGCAGCTCCACAAGATACACAAGCATGCCAAATATGAAGTTGCTATGTTCAATATTAAAAAAGTTATGACCAAAATTTAACGAAGGTTAAAGTTTAAAAAAAAGGATATTTGACCTTTGACCTTGAAGGATGACCTTGACCTTTATTTATTAACCACTCAAAATGTGCAGCTCCATGAGATACACATGCATGCCAAATATGAAGTTGCGATCTTCAATATTGCAAAAGTTATAAAAGTTTAACCAAGGTTAAAGTTTTGTGACACACACATCAAATGACGGACACAATGACAGACAGACAGACAGACAGGCCACAAACAATTTTGTGATCTTTCGATCCGGAGGCATAAAAATTATATTGCTAAATCAGATAAAATGGTGTAATGGTGTATTTGTTTCATATTAGTTAGGTAGAAGTTGATATCTGATCATTTCATTGGCTATTATCCAATTTACTTCATTTACAAATCCTGAATTACATCAGGGTCAGTAAGAAGCCATGTGACTTATAATGCAAGGCTCTAATAACAACATATAAAATATGTAAAAATGTCTTAAAGTATAATATTTAAATATTTAGTATTTATTTTTCGATTTACCTGTCAAAGTAAACATAACCATTTGAATGGTTAAAACAAATTGATACGAGTAGCTTTACGTGGGAATGTCATTAGTTTTGAATTTGTTTTGCATTTGAATTTGAGTTTTTACTGATACAAAGCAATATAAGTATTCATTTTTATATATAAACATGTCGTTTTTAAGTTTTAACACATAAATTTCAATGCAATTCAAAACATTGGTATGAAAAGTTATGTCCGTTTAAACAATTTTTGTATACTCTTCCATCAGTTTAATTTGGTGATAAGATAATGAAAAATGTACCTATATATAAATTGAAACAGTCATGTGAGCGGAGATCAGGTGATACTGGTTCAAAAATCAGAATGTCAATTAATCGACTTTCAAAAGAGTGAAATAATTTGAACATCTACAATGGCTTCCAATTTTGAAAGTTCAATTTATAGGGAATCAGATATATTCTTTGACTTTTCGTGTTACACTTGTAAGGGAAATGATAGAAACACAGAGGCTGAATTTTACTGTAAGGACTGTTCCATGGTTTACTGTGGCAAATGTTTGGAGCACCATAACTTTCTTTATCAGAAGCATGCAACTTTGGACAAGAAAAACATAAGTAAGTGGCCAGTTTCCGATGCAACATTTGATGTTCGAGAGCAATGTCAGGTGCACAAGGACAGGAAATTGGAAAAATTCTGTGAGGACCACAGTGAGCTGATGTGCGCAGTCTGTCATGTCTACAATCATAAGTAAGTTAGTATACTAAGTAATTTATACCCAGTTTAAAAGAGCTGGTATTGAGCGTACAAAGTTTGAAAATTGTTAAATTTAAAAACAACATCCTATTTGAGTTAAAAAAAAAATAAAGATTGAAGTTGCTGATGTCTTAAATACATTTAAAGGGGACTTCCTTTGCAGAAAATGCAGCCATTTTGTTGTCATAGCTGATAAAGTAAAAGACCTGCACCAAAAAGGGGAGTTCAAGCAGTTGTCAGCGACTCTGGATACTTTACATGGACAGTTGATTCTGAAGAAAGATGACTTTGAGGAAAGTCTGAAGTCCCTGGAACAAGCCTACAATACAATTCTGGAAGAAATCATTGCTTTACGCAAGGCAATCAATGATTCTTTGTATCAATTGGAGAAGAATACTATCAAAGAGTTAGACACACTAGTGGCTAAATTGAGGACATCTATTCAAACTGATAATGTAAACTGCAATGAGTCTATCAAAAAGATGACATCTTTTAAAGAAGATTGGCTAAATATTAAAGGCAAAAGTGAAGCAACCCAAATGATTATGTACAGAAAATGCTTGGACATGTCTGTCAAGACCAAAGCAGTTTTACAAGAAATTACAGAAGATAATGATATAACACTGAGCTTTACACCTGATCCAATCATCCTTCAAACTATGGCCACTCTTTCAGGATTGGGACAAATACTCATCAAAGAAAGCAGAGAAGCAAAAGAGACAAAATCTAAAGCATGTTGTGAATTATCCAGCAAAATAAATCCAGAAATTCAAGCCATTGAAACCAACAACCAAGACCTGGATACCATTCCAGTATCAGGAACACCCAGACAAGCTAAAGTTGCAAACCAAACAAGTACTCTTAACAATTTAGATACAATTTACAATCAAGCACCAGTACCACCTAAACAGAGTGACATTACAAACCAATCAACTGCTGTTAACAAGTCAGACTATGTGCCCAATCCAATTTCCAATTCACCTGCACAGTCCGACAATGCTTTGAACAAGCCAGGCTGGATGCCTCATACAGTAACATCATGTACATCAACCCAGTTGGCCCAAGGATATCAATCAAGTGAACTTGACAGGTCTGATCCAAACCAAGTCATCAGAGTGAAGGAAAGTAAGAAGTATGAAGTAGAGGATGTATACTATATATCAGGTATCTGCGAGATAACTAATGGAGAATTCCTCTTGACAGACAAAAGAAACTTAAAAGTTAAGTTGCTTGATCAGACATACGAGGTGGTGGCCCAATGTGACTTGCCTAGTCAACCAATGTCCATTTGCAGAATCGACTCAAGTCTGGTGGCTGTTGCTATGGATATCAAAAAGATCATTTTCATCAAAGTGACCAATCTTCAGCTGTTAATAGACAGAACTTTGGAATTTCAACATTTATGCAATGGAATTGCCTATCACCAGGGCAATCTGTTCATTACAACAGACACAGCCCTGTACCAATACACTGTAGATGGAAGACTTGTGAGCAAGCTGTATGAAGATACAATGTTTGGACGGACAGGTAATTCTTACTACATGTATATATTATTCTGCATGGCCATACTGATAAGACCAATCTTTCTTAACAATACAGTTATACTTCATGTCAATACTACTAAGAACAATTATTCTACTATAATTGAACTTAAGAAGCAATCATTTTCATATTATCTAAAAAAAACAAATGTGTAAATAAGAACATGAACATATCGAACAAATAATATGTTGTGTTTTTTTGCATTTACAAAAACATAAGTATTCAAATAAAAAAGTATGTTTCCAAATTTTTTAATGAATACATGTAATAATACAGGCAAAAGAACGCCACTCTGCGGCGGGCGTTGACCGCTTATACACATCTTTTTTTACATAAATATAGACCTACCTATGCAAATGTTTTCTGCCTTCTTCAACTATATTTGTGATGATATATCCCTAAGCTTTTAAGCAAAATAAACATATTGACATGTACTTTATCAAATGTATAAGTACCTCACGAAAAATATACAAATGACATAATTATTTTGTATAAAATTGTACTCAATATTTGCAAATTATGTACTTTTCTCGGCAAAAAATACGTTTTTAACATCCTTTTGTATTGCTTCCTGTTTCTGTTTCCCAACCTTATGTGGGTGTAAGGCATATAAGAGCTTGTCACAGTAGTAGTGCCAAATCCCCGCCGAAATGTGTTTGCTTGTATGACAACATTTGTTTTAGAGTGTAGAATAATATTTATAAAACATGGCACCTGTGTCATCTATTTATATTTCAAGGACCAATTAGTTAAATAGTGTTGGAGTTATGCTGTAGAGAATAAAGTATATGGAAATTAAAGAAAGGGAGGTAATTAAAAAAGAAGACTATAAACAGTTACTGTTCTTGATCACTGTACTTTTCCTTAAACTCATCTATTTATTTTACAGGGAATACTGAAGTGTTCAAATTAAAATATTATTGTACAATTAGATAAAAGGGAGATATTAAAAATTGAAAAACTTAAATATTTACTATGAAATTAAATTAAATATAATTTAAAATTATAAAAAAAAATAAGTATAAATAAATAATAAAATCAATAAACAAAGGGAGATAATTCAACAAGAGCCCCGCATAACGAATGCCACGCTTGGCTGCAAAAGCTTGTCAGATTTTTTTTTAGAGGTCAGTGACCTTGACCTTTGACCTAGTGACCCGAAAATGGGTGTGGCGTGTAGAACTCATAAAGGTGCATCCACATATGAAGTTTCAAAGTTGTATGTGGAAGCACTTTGATTTTAGATGCAATGTTAAGGTTTAAGCACGACGCGGACGGCGGACGACACGACACGACGAGCTGGCTATGACAATACCTCGAGTTTTCTCCGAAAACAGCAGAGCTAAAAACTACGCCCGAAAGAGTTATGGTTGATGTTCACTGCACTTCTCCTAGTTGCCATCTGTTACTATTTCTAGTTTCAAGTAAATCCCTTCAATATATTAAGAGTGATGCTCTGGACAAAAATTTACTTTGAAATTAAATAAAGGGAGATAATTAAAAAAACTAAGGTAGATAGAGTAATGGTGCTTAGTCTCTGCACTTCTCCTACTTGCCATCTGTTTATATTTCAAGTTTCAAGTAAATCCCGTCAGTAGATTAAGAATTATGCCCCGGACAAAAACTTACTCTGAAATTAAAAAAATTGAGATAATTCAAAATCTAAGGTAGATAGCGTTATGGTTCTCAGTCACTGCACTTCTCCTAGTTGCCATCTGTTTATATTTCAAGTTTCAAGTAAATCCCTTCAGTAGATTTAGATTTATGCTCCGGACAAAAATTTACTTTGAAGTTATATAAAAGGGGAGATAATATAAAACTAAGGTATATAGAGTTATTGTTCTTGGTCCCTGCACTTCTCCTAGTTGCCATCTGTTTATATTTCATGTTTTTGTAGAGGTCAGAGTGAAATTGACCTTTGACCTAGTGACTCGAAAATGGGTGTGGCGTGTAGAACTCATCAAGGTGCATCTACATATGAAGTTTCAAAGTTGTAGGTGGAAGCACTTTGATTTTAGAGCCAATGTTAAGGTTTTAGCACGACGCGGACGGCTGAGGACACGACACGACGAGCTGGCTATGACAATTCCTCAGGTACTCTCCGAAAACAGCCGAGCTAAAAACTACGCCCGAAAGAGTTACGGTTCATGTTCACTGCACTTCTCCTAGTTGCCATCTGATTATATTTCTAGTTTCAAGTAAATTCCTTCAGTAGATTAAGAGTTATGCTCCGGACAAAAATTTACTTTGAATTTAAATAAAGGGAGACACTTCAAAAACTAAGGTAGATAGAGTTATGGTTCTTAATCACTGCACTTCTCCTACTTGCCATCTGTTTATATTTCAAGTTGCAAGTAAATTCCTTCAGTAGATAAAGAATTATGCACCGGACAAAAACTTACTTTGAAATTAAATAAAGGGAGATAATTTAAACACTAAGGTAGAAAGAGTTATGGTTCTTAGTTACTGCACTTCTCCTACTTGCCATCTATTTATATTTCAAGTTTCGAGTAAATCCCTTCAGTAGATTTAGAGTTATGCTCAGGGCAAAAAAATTCTTTCAAATTATATAAAAGGGGAGATAATTAAAAAACTAAGGTATATAGAGTTATGGTCACTGCACTTCTCCTAGTTGCCATCTGTTTATATTTCAAGTTTCAAGTAAATCCCTTTAGTAGATTAAGAGTTATGCTCCGGACAAAAATTTATTTTGAAATTATATAAATGGGGAGATAATTAAAACACTAAGGTATATAGAGTTATGGTTCTTGGTCACTTCACTTCTCCTAGTTGCCATCTTTTAATATTTCAAGTGTCAAGTAAATCCCTTCAGTAGCTTTAGAGTTATGCTCCGGACAAAAATTTAAGTTTGAAATTATATAAAGGGAGATAATTCAATAGCTAAGGTAGATATAGTTATGGTTCTTGATCACTGCACTTCTCCTAGTTGACATCTGTTTATATTTCAAGTTTCAAGTAAATCCCTTCAGTAGCTTTAGAGTCATGCTCAGGACAAAAATTTACTTTGAAATTATATAAAAGGGGAGATAATTAAAAAACTAAGGTATATAGAGTTATGGTCACTGCACTTCTCCTAGTTGCCATCTGTTCATATTTAAAGTTTCAAGTAAATCCCTTCAGTAGATTTATAGTTATTCTCCAGACAAAAATTTACTTTGAAATTATATAAAAGGGGAGATAATTAAAAAAACTAAGGTATATAGAGTTATGATTCGTGGTCACTTCACTTCTCCTAGTTGCCATCTGTTTATATTTCAAGTTTCAAGTAAATCCCTTCAGTAGCTTTAGAGTTATGCTCCGGACAAAAATTAAAGTTTGAAATTATATAAAGGGAGATAATTCAAACACTAAGGTAGATAGAGTTATGGTTCTTGGTCACTGCACTTCTCCTAGTTGCCATCTGTTTATATTCTAAGTTTAAAGTAAACCCATTAAATAGATTTGGAGTTATGCTCTGGACAAAGTTATGGACGGAGGAACAGACGGACGGGACCAATTACTATATCCACTACGAACATTTTTTCGACGTGGATAAAAATCAACTAGTTCATTACAGGCAATGATAACTTTTTCCAAAATCCATTTCACTAAACATAATAAGTCTGTTATGTATTGAATATATCCCGATTAGTTCAAATGCATTACCTTTTATAAATTTGATATCTAATTGTTATGATTATCTTCATAAATCAATCAACACTTTAAAAGTTTGATTTGTTTAAACATTAAACAAATGCCTAGAATTGTCCTCAAATGACATCAGTCTATACTATTGGTTTGTAAATTTATTTTAACTCTATTTTATGTTGCTTTGTACAAATGTCATAATTCCAAGATGTCAGACAATGGAAAACAAGGGACAAAATTGTCACAAAAACAGGTTTTCAATTTGAAAAAAAGTCTGATTAAGGGAGACTACTCAAACTGAACTGATTGTTTATTGTTACCCTCCTTGTTTCAAAATAAAACTATTTTTAGTCATGGCGACCTTGACCTTGGAGATATTGACGTTATACTTTCGTGCGACACACCGTCCAATGATGGTGAACAAATGATTTTAAAATCTCACAATGAATGACATAGTTATGGCCTTGACAAGCTCATTTATGGCCATTATTGACCTTTGAACTCAAAGTGTGACCTTGACCTTGGAGATATTGATGTAATTCTTTTGCGCGACACACCGTCTAATGATGGTGAACAAATGTGCCAAATGATTTAAAAATCTCACAATGAACGACAAAGTTATGGCCCGGACAAGCTTGTTCCGCCAGCCCGCCGACATTCGCCAATCTAATAACCAGTTTTTTCCTTCGGAAAACCTGGTTAAAAAGAATTAGTTTAAACCTATTTATTTTAGCTCGATTGCATCGAAATCCTTAGGCTTATCCCTTTACCACTTAGATACGTATTTTAAGCATTTATAGTCCCTTAAAAAGTTACATTTTATTAAGGACCTTTCTTACTAGATTCAAGTTTTAAAGGCTTCATTTCCAACCCTTATATACTGATAAGCAGCAAACAGCCTAAAACCTGAACAGACTGCAAGTTACTCGCAGGCTGTTCTGGTTTTATGCTGTTTGCATATAGCCATTTTCACTTTGCTTCTGAGAAGGAAAGGGTTAAATAAAGGCTTTCGAGTCCGTTTCCTGGGTAGAACCAGTACTTGTTGTCTTTTGGGGAGATGTAAAGAACACTCCCACAGACAAACCCTTGACCTACCAGTCGCTAGGTGGACACCATATCCATTTCACCACGGCGAAAAAAAGAATTGAAGATTCTGATAGGCAAAAATAATATTTACAATCAACGCATATAATACACGTGTAATTAGCATGGATTAATGAAAAGCATGTGTCCTTCAACTATTGAGAATATGATTAAGATACAAAAAAACTAATTTGCATAAGAAATGTATGGAATTGTGTATCCTCAGATTCACATTCTGCTTTATTATGTGTGTCTATATGTACATTATACTGTTACAGCATTTAAGTGAAAGAGACGATACTGAAGCTAAAAACATTTAATATGTGTTAATATTTCCCCCTGAACTGCCACTAGCGTGATATCATATTTCCATATATAACACCTTAGCTTCACTTCTTTAAATACCACAGTTTTGGCCTGTGCAGTGAGTCCAGATGGAGAGAGGATATACACGATTAACCAGGTCAGTAATCAGCTAATCAGACTGCTAATCACACTGTCCAGAGATGGCACAGTGATCTCCACACTGTTTGACCCTGCACTGACGTTAGGGGGAATCATAATCCCAACTGTCTCACCAAGCCTCCATGTGACAGACTCAGGACAAGTTCTGGTATGTGGAGAATGGTCCGGCACAATCATCCAGGTTGACAAAGATGGGAGGCAGAGACTGACAGAGGTGGTCACGGTGAGGCAGAGACTGACACAGGTGGTCGCGAAGAAAGATGATGTGAAAATACCAACATGTGTCTACTACAGTAAACATACAGAAATTCTAGTTGTAGGAATGGTGGGTGGTGACATTTTGGTGTTTAGCACACGCTGATTCTTTGAATAGTTAATATCTACTGATTTAAATATACATGGAATACATTTAAAATAGGACATTTTCAAGGAATGAAAATATGTAAATAGTTCCCATGAAAAAGCAGTCTTTCCATGATCAAATCAAAGTGAGTTAATATGCTGATATACTTACAAGTTAAACAGAAGCTTTATCTGATAGGATTGCAATAATATCTACATTTATCTACTATTAATTTCTTTGAGAGAATCAGTTTATGTGATACTTGTTATAAATACTATTTATACTATTACTTTGTTTTGTTTCGTTTTGCATGATTGCGTAAGTAATGTACTGTTATGAATATTGAATAAATGAGTCAATGAGTTTTGTATTGTTTAAACTTTTTTATGAGAATGATCAAAGATATCAATTGTTTTCCAAAAAGAAACTGGCAAGGCTCTTAGATGCTAAGGGAACTAAACTATTCTGAGAAGACAGCGTTCAGAATAATAGAGGAAACATAAATATTTAATTTCTAGACACATTTTTTTCAAACACGGCTGAGATATCAGTATTAAGGATGCTAGAGGTTAACCAGAATTCTACTGAAACGATCAGTTGACTGGTAACATAGTTCGGAAAAGGTTAACCTGATTTGTTTAGCATGCTTTTTTCATGGCATTAATAGTAAGATTGTACTATTTGCGCTGACATACTGCCACCTAAAGCTGGTGTTTGGTTTGAACAACATAAAACGCTAACAACGGTAACAAATAATGTGTCAACGAACGCAGTAATCAAGCAATAAATCAGTACCGGTATATTTGTGGTTGCAAACAAGGTGCATGTTTTCATAATTGGCACTATTTTTTTGTTTTACTCGCGAAAATTTAACTTGCGAACTGTGGGGGGTTTGGGCTATTAGTGTAGACGTTATTGACACATTTTATATCAAACTTGCAACAAAAATAAGTTGAGACTTCGGAAAGTTTATTTTGATCTTTTTGACGATACTGAGACAACATCGTCTAAGGTATGATAACCATAAAAAAAATTCTTCACAATGGCGACCTATGTAAAAGACAGAGCCAGTCCGATTGAGATAACTCGATTTTTCTAATCGAAATACCTCGATTTTCATTGATAACATTCTCCTTGCAGAGTTGTCGTTCGTGTTTCAACATTCAACAATGGCCGCCCCCATGAAAGTATCGAGTAAAAACTTTCTTACTGCATAAATTGGCCTATTCCGCTATTTAGAAGCTGTCATTTATGATATATGAATTATTTATTCACTTAATCTCCGCTAATGACAACAATGGATGGAATTCGAAGGATATATTCGATGTGAATGGATCACTTTCTACAATGGCTTCGCCCATGATAGAATTGATAACACTCGTGTCAAAACTTTCTTACAGCTTAAATCGGCTTGTTTCGCTATTTAGTAATGCAACAATAAATGGAATTCGAAGGATATATTCAATGTGAATGAAGCACTTTCTGGATCTCGACAGCTTGACAAGGCAAAACTGGCATACTGATGATACTGGTAATTTTAGTTATCAATTTAAAGGGATCTTTTCACGTTTTTGGTAAATTGACAAAATTTGAAAAAAGTTGTATCGGATTCGCAAATTTTCGTTTTAGTTATGCTATTTTTAGGAAACAGTATAACTGAACAATTACCATGGTCTAATATAGCTATTATATGCATCTTTTAACGATTTAAAAATTATAAAGCGTTGCAACGCGAAACGATTGAATAATTTGGAGAGCTCTGTTAAGTCGTTTAAACTTGTGGAACTACGAAGATTGCTTATATAACGTAAAAAATACGATTCTTATGTAAGCTTGGCAAGATAGCTCAGTTGGCTTATGCGTTTTTATTTCAGAATTTTATTTTTGATTTTTTACTGGAGCTTTTAAAGTTTAATGTTTACATTTATCAATATAAGGCATTTAATGACAAACTTCAAAACATGCCAAAATCTGTGAAAGGGCCCCTTCAAACACCGTATAAAATGATGTATTCCCGTGACTGATCGAAAAAGGTGGTTATTGAAAAACGTGGTGGGAAATACATGTATGTTGTATCATATTCATGTAGATCAGTCACTGAGTATGGTCAATGAAAGTGAATTTTCATATAAAATGCTCTATAACTTTAGTCTCTGAATACATTTTAAAAAATGACCACAATGCAGCAGTTTACGTTTCAACATCCCCTCCCGCACATACTCCCTTGCTCAATAACAATCATCTATGACAAAAATTCGCACCCCCTTTTCAAAACCCTGGCTACGGGCCTGATACCGTTGAAGGTGAATACTAACATTTTTTACCTAAAAAAGTTGAAAACAGTTTTTAGAAAAGTCAACATTTTGGCATTCAACCTTAAATGACCAGACAACGTTTATCATTCAATAATTTGTCTCTTCCCAAATAAATTTTGACCAGTACTGATAAAGCGGTTTCTGTCAGAAATTGACATAATCATGAATGCAATGTAACTGGCGCGTACTTTGCAGCTATATCTTTGGTCAAGACAGCTCAGTAAAAACGCATTTTCCGGTTATTTACAAGTGTTACAAATTAAAAACCTCTTAAACCCAAGGGTTCAAGTATTGTTATTCAAATTAAGGCAACTTAAACATTGTCCAAATTTGATACACATGCATATAACAGTTAAAAGCTGTGAGTTCCTAGATATTGGTTGAGACCCGAATATGGTCTATTACTGAAAATTACATGGAATTTGATTTGTTAAATAAAAGAAGAAAATGGATTTGACTGCTGACTTCCACACAATTTAGTGAGATTGTTTACAAGGAATTCGTACAATAAGTAGTTTATGCCGCGCTTTGCGTTAAGAAGCAGAGATAAAAAAAATCGGCTTGTTTCGGTTCGGCATTCGGTGAAAGATATGTTTATGCATGTTGGCAGAACAGCTGCAATATAAAGATGAGAAATATATCATGACACCTTTTATCTAGAAATCCATTTTATCATCATATACAGATCGGGTTCTCTACAGATCTTGGCACAAACATGTGAGCAAAAAAGAAAAATCGAATGTTATTTTAATGGGACAAATGTAAAAAAAACGTGTGTTGTTCCTATTAATTGCGCTTTCTTAAACAAGCCCGCAATGTTGTCAAGAGCAATCGTAAAATACATTATACAACACGAAAATTCATAGTATTTGATTACAAACAATGACACACACACAAAACTATCTTTCTCGCAAATCTTACGAAATTTAACTGCAACCACCAAACAAAAGTGAAAATATACAAAACAAAGTAGCATGTCCACTTCAACTGAAGAAGCCCACTACTCTTACACACGGAATTAATAATTGCTTATTTCAGAGAAATCTTTATAAACAAAACAAAACATTGATTGTCTGGAATGTAAATGGCAAAAATCTGCGTATAAGTTAAGGATAAAAAAACATTGAAAAAATCACTTTGCTGCAGAAGCTGCACACTACAAGTACTTCTCTGGGAAGTTTATCGTCACCTGAAATATACCATAAAGAGATATATATATATATATATATATATATATATATATATATATATATATATATATATATATATATATATATATATATATATATAAATAAATAAATAAATATATATATATATATATATATATATATATATATATATATATATATATATATATATAGCAAATTATGATTGATATGTCACTGACGGCTCGGGTACAACTTAAATGTACCCCGGGTACTCTTAAGTATACTAAAATGTACCCCGGGTACGTAAAATATACTAAAACCTACCCGGCCAATTTAGACTGTACCTGAGTTTTATTCCTTCCCAAAATGCGATGTCGTAAAACACGCTTTTACATTTGTGAAAAAAGCTAACAGTTTCGGAGTAAATAAACAAAATATCATGTTTAATAATATTATTACCTCCATCGCCACCTTCGCCAAAATACGAATCTAAATTCTCTTTGAACAAAACCTACCTCAACATTCTTTTTTTTTAGCAGGAGTTGCTGTAATACAGAGGCCATTTTCGAAAATATTAACATATATATGAACATAATTAAATTGAAATAAATAGCCGACAATAACAAATTTAGCGTTAGAGTTACCGGGCACGTTCAGTATATGTTTCGTACCCAGGGTACATTTAAGTATACTTAAGAGTACATCGGGTACAATAAAGTAGTACCCGAGCCCACAATGACCAATCGAGCGCAAGTTATAGTTTCTTACAGACACACACAACAGATGTGAGGGCATCGTCGTTACTTATTAAACAGCAACTGTATCTTTTTAATAATGTGAAATTTGTCTCAAATCTTTCTGTTAAAAGACTGATTGTGAAGTATTTTTGTTATGTTTCGTTCAATTCTGAAGTGTTTTTGTTTTGCAGTTTACTTGTCAAATTGTGCGTCTTTATGTGCATTTTCAATACCGGTACTTAGTTTATTTGGCAAACTTCCTGCTGTGGTAAATTTTAAAGTCATTCTTTGTCGTATTTCTATTTATTTGTCACTTGGTCAAAATCCACCCATTTTTCTCCATTGATCAAGTACATTGTCAAACTTCTTTTGCTTCACTGGTAGTGACAGTGGTACAGGATTGCCAAGCCTCTTTGGGATCATTGGTACATCGCCTACTTTTTTGTGTTAATTGGTCAATGGCCAAGATTTTTTTATAAGCTATCAAGACTTTTCGTGTTCATGGGTTAGTTATACAGCATTTTTTTGTTCATTGGTACATTGTTCGTCTTTTCCATTTTATTAGCTGATTATCAAAACTCTTGGTGCTCATTAGTCAATAGTCAGGCCTTTTTGCATTCACTGGTCAAAAGTCAAGGTTGTTGAAACTTACATTATTAGGTAAGAAAACACTGATCTGGTTAAAAACAACTATACATACCGTCTTGATTTCAGTATACTCACGAAGAGCATATTCTCCCCTGAAAATTAATAAAAAAATGTTTAACAACTGAAGTTTATAGGAATAACTAGAATTAGTGACGTGACAAAGAATACTCCCCTACCCACCTCAACAATGACGTACGATGTCCCGTGATGTAATAGAAAGTCTAAATTCAAAAAGGTGCATAACTTCTGCACTTTTTAATGCAGGATCATAAAAATCCAACAATCTTCAAGCCATCTTTAGATGAGTTTGTGTGACCAACAGACAAATAGATGTTTCTGTGCTAAAATATGCCATTCGCAATGAGATTTAAAAAGACCCGCATCATGCGAAAATGGGTCTTATGCCATATGCACCCATCATAGCTATTGTCCATCCAGCCTGCGCATCTCACAGTCTGGTTGTCAGGAGATACATAATGTGACCATAAAACCTCGAGTGATTTTATAGCGGACAGCATCGATCTCACCAGAATACGCAAATGCACAGGCTGGACTTGAGCTACGCTGGCCAAAACGCCAAAAGACCCATTTTCACATGATGTGGCTATGAATGTTTGATTTGAATGTTTTGAAAATAAAATGCGTGTTAAATACTAACACACAATATATTTTGATGGTGGAGAAATAAACTCATAATAAGCCATGTGAGGACACATGTGATGTGAACTCCCGCAGTATAATTTGTTTCTTTAACACTATTGTGTGATTTGACTATAATATCTCATATTTCATGTGGTGAATATTCGACTACCAAGAGAAAACTAACACACAATAGTTCAACTTTTGTTTTCAATTTAATTATTTAGAAACGAAAATTTCAAACTTTATTTCAAAGTACAAATTTTCGCAACTCATGATCAACGTTTTATAAATTGAGAACTGTTAATATAAACATTAACCTTATACTATTGCGTTGTTATCACTCGTGCAATTGAGAATACATGAGATATTGATGCTACCTGTTGGGAACAAAAGAACGTTTCCCAGACATATCAAATTTAACCGCGCTGTAGTAGCAAGCACTAGGTTACGCACCAGATGCGTGATAGTGTGTTGGACTCTCGATATAACACTATACTTGTTTTATTTTCCCGCATCTATTAATAGCCTCAAATTATGAATGACCTGTGTTGAGCAAAAATACCACATGATTAAGACGCAGCAGATAGTGGACTCTATTTTAATCATTCATAAACATTCTCTTTTGTGACACATATATTTCTTACATTGTTTATTGATTTTTGTCTATGTACGCTCCGTTCAAAAATATTTAATTTAACACACTATTCATATTATGTTTCTATTTGTGTATGAATATAGTTGAAAAACTCAAACCTCTGGCATGAATTACACAACTCGTTCTCTGCGCGGATGCGCAGATGCTGCATTTATCAGGTTTATTGTAGTTATGAAGACTGTCTTGAAACGCGTGGTATTAACCTTAGTTGTTCGCAAGTGAACAACTGAAAAGTAAAATCCTTCAAAATCAGGTAGGATTTCTTTGTGATGGCATAGATTGTATGTGAGAGCATGAAACGACAGCTCTGCATGGTGATTTGAACGGGTATAACTTTTGGTTCCCTGCTGAGCCAACAACTTACAGTTCTCTCCCTTGGCCACTCTTCTTAAACCCACCAAAAGGAGTCTGGGATTTGACCACATCATAACAGTTCACCCTGAAATAGACAAAAGGGTTATAATTAACAACAGCAATCATTTTGGAAGAATACATTTTGTGTGTGTGAATATCATAATTATTTTGTATGGAATGATTTCAATGCAATGACTAGTTTGTTACACAAAGTCCATTGTTGCAGATTTTGTCATCAAAAGTGAAGAAGATCAAGGTTTTATCTCGCCTATCATTGAATCCAGACAAGATCTTATGATGAAAAAAGATTGTGTCACTGAAGTCTCAAATGCAATATAATTCTCTTAAAAACTAAACGCAGTTTACTGACAAACTACAGATAGTTTTCACAGCCAAGGGAAAATTACTCTTTTTTGTCTCCAGTATTGGATCTTTACTGAAACATAATTTTGTTGACAGGCAGTCAGATGAAATAAGTGCAATATGGAATTCCTGGTGTAATCTAACCCATTAGCGATGGCTTTGCACAAGCAGGAGAGAACACTAAAGACAGCATTTAAAGAGACAAAAGTAGTGAATATCTCATCCTTAAGCTTTAGCCAGATATTCCAAAAGCTTGGACAAGACATTTTGATTTTTTTTTGTAAAAGGAAGTTTCTTCTAAAAGAAAACCCAGCTTAAGGCGGAAAGTGTCGTCCTCGATTAGCCTGTGCGGACTCCACAGGCTGATCTGGGATGACACTGAGCACACATGCATTAAGCCCAGTTTTCCCTGAACAAGGCTTCATTTATTGTTTGTTCATTATTAGAATGTTAATAACTAATCATTTCATGCATGAATGTATAATAATATGAATTTGTTATCGCAATAAGCTGTAATATGCTTAAGTGAATACAATATTTGTTCTGTTCTGTAAAAAATTATTCTCCTTACCACACAGAGCCTGCATCAAGGTTCTGTGATATCTTCAATGCCTTGTTGATGTCGCGGGTCATGACGCCTGCTGCCAGACCGTACGACGTGTTGTTGGCACGCTCTATCACCTCGTCAATGTCCTTGAACTTCAAGATCGACTGAACTGGACCAAATATCTGAGGGAAAAAATGTCAAGAAAAGAACTCAGACACAGGCCCAAATATCTGAAAGCAAAGAATGTCAAGAAAATGATTGAACTGGACCATATATCCCCCCCATATATTTGACCTTTGACCTTGAAGGATGACCTTGACCTTTCACCACTTAAAATGTGCAGCTCCATGAGATACACATGCATGCCAAATATCAAGTTGCTATCTTCAATATTGCAAAAGTTGTCTGTTATGGTCAATGTTAAAGTTTGACGCAAACAAACCAACAAACAGACAAGGCAAAAACACTATGTCCCCAAGTATAGACTGGGGGACATAAAAATTAAGTACAGAATCTGTACATGATGCTGACGACCATATTTATAGGTTTTATGCAGCTGTAAAGTATCCTCTTTCTTTACTTAAGAGCTTCATGCAATCGGGTAAAGTTTTATTTACACTTACATATTTTGTAAATAATTCAGTGTGAGATTTACAGCTCCTTAAAACCTGTTTAATCCCCTTAACAATGACCGTTCCTGGCAACGATCCCAGTTATATTTCTTTTTTTGTTGAGTACTTGTATCTGTTGTCTAATACACATGAGCTGTGCTCGGGAAAAACGAGGTTAAACAAGCAAATTCGTTGTATTATATTTGACACTCAAAAAAGATTTTTTTCAAGATACAAAGGGCCATAACTCCGTTATTAACAGATGGTTTACAATTCCATTGGCGTGCATCATCCTCTTATCCATATACATACTCATACCAAGTTTCAATGAAATCCGCCAAAGCACTTCCAAGATATGGCTCCGGACGGAGGGAAAGACGGACAACGCCAAAACAATATCCCTCCACCTATGGTGGGGGATAACAAGACTATTGCCAAGCAATATAAGTCCCCTACCGGTAAAACTCCACCATTTTCAGAAATATTTCTATTCTATTTGTTGCCATAGCAACCAGAATTCTTGACGTAGGAAATGACTTCCATAATCTCCATATTGCCATCTGTCCATATTTCCAGTTTCATGAAAAAATATTAAGAACTTTTAAAGTTATCGCAGGATCCACTATTTTCAGCAATATTTCTAGTCTATTTGTTAATATTTCTAGTCTATAAGTCCCATGCGGTTTCACCGGTAGGGGACAATAAATGTGCTTTATGGCTAATCAGGTAAAACACGTACTTTCCCCCTAGACTGGATAAACATTTTGAAGAGACTTCCTTAAAGCAAAAATTTCTTTAAAAAAAGAAAAGAAAGATGTGTCCTTTATAAGCATGTGCATTTTGCTTATGTTAATCTGGGACGACACTTATGCACATATATGAAGCCCTATTTTCATAAAGCTCAGCTCATTCGCTTTCTATCTCACTGTTTCGGTATCAGTACCTTGCCGTTGATAAAGGACCGCTTGTTATAATAAAGTTTTTCTGCTGATGGTGTAGCTGGAAGTTTCACTTTATGTTTATTATATTAAACAAGTTATTGACCAGATCCCAGAAATTTAGCATGTATTATCCCACTTTATTCTCAAAAGATACGACCCACCCTCTGAGTAAAAAAGGTTGATGTTGGCAAAGTGTCCTCCCAGATAGCCTATGCATTAAACACCGGCTAATCAGGGACGACACTTTCCGCTTTTATGGTATAATATACCTCCTCCTTAGCAATGCGCATGTCATCCGTGACATCAGAGAAGACAGTGGGTTTGACGAAGAAGCCGGTGTCCCCTTGTCTCTCCCCTCCACACTGTAGACTGGCTCCCTGCTGCTTTCCAGACTCTATCAGACCCAGGATCTTGTTAAACTGCTCCTCGTCAATCTGACAGGGATATAAATAAATAAATAATTTTGTAAAGCTGAGAAGTGTAAGGAATAATTCATACTCATATGAAAATATATAGCTGAGCTGTGTGGTGTTTCATACTCATATAACAAGAGCTGTTGTGTTTGAATATAAATTTCAGTACAGTCAATCTTTTGCATGCGACACCAAGTTTGAATTCAGCGACCTTTGTCTTATGCGACCACCTTGAATCCCCCCTGAGCGTTTTCACTATAATTTGATACTGTATTCAGCGGCTTTGGTCTAACTCGACCAGCAACCACAGAATTGTGTGTATTTTGATGTCCAAATCTTCAATAATGCAACCACTTAGAGGTAAAAGTGGTAAATCTGTGTAAACTGTTTCTCTAAGCCAATAAGATGTACTGTTACACCTTTGTTTCATTTTCACACCAGCCATTATGCTTTGTCTTGATGACCGGTTCTTACTGGTATTGATTCAGACTGCTTGTCAATTTTTTATGTACAATAATATAAGGATGTATTGAAGCACAGTCTATGGTTTTAAGAGTTTACTATGTGGAACGTTAACTGACAAACATGTTAGCCGATTTATCCGGAGAAAAGATAACAGGTGCAGAAATAATACACTGTACGCGAGCAACATTTTCACAGAGTTCCTGAGAGATGTTGAAAATAGACTATTAGTCTGCTACATTTGTCGTAATCTGTTCTTTAAAAAATTGTAATTGTAAGTATGCTAATAAGTATGTGTATGCCTATCCAATTGTTACTTAATACATTTTCCAATAAGGCATGTTTGATTCTTTTTAATTGACGTGTTTTATTTATTTCTTGAAAAAAGTTGTTAAGTTTTCATATTTTGAGTATATTCGATAATAAATTTTACTGGGTACAGGTACCAGGTAACTACCAGTTAACTATAAATAACGCAAGTAGATTGATCATCATCGTCACATGGTAAACCCCGGAACGCAAATTGTGCATGCGTAGTGAATTGTACATATTTTATATGTGAAATTATCGATCTACTTGCGTTATTTATAGTGTATATAATATCCCTTCTTGAGAACGTATGCAAAACGTACGTTTAATGTACGTTTTGCGTGCATTCAACGTGGCAGTATTGGCACTGCGTTTAATGTGCGCTTTTTCTTACCAAGGGAGTTTTTACCAAATCAAAAAAAACAAACAAGAACTTCGTCAAATGTGCCCTTTATGTGGGTTAAAGTGCGCTTTTGACTTGATACGAAAAAGTATGCTTATGACAGTGTCAAAATGTGCGCTTTCATGTGGGTAAAAACTGCCCTTTTAAGCACGTTTAATGTGAGCTTTTTTAAGTCAGTACAGATAAAAAGCGCACATCAAACACACTTTAAGCGAAGTTTTAACCCACATTATGGTACACGTGTTGGTAAATGTGCGCTTTTGGCGAGTTTTAACTGCGCTAAAGTGATTTAAATGTGCATTTTTTTGTTAGTCAGTTCTAATAAAAAGCACACATTTAACTCGCTTATAGCGCAGTTTTAACTCACATAAAAACGCACATTTTACGCACATGAATGGCAGTCAAAAACACACTTTTAAAAGCACACATGTGCGTTAAAGGTGCATCTTTTGCCTTTACAAAGTTGATTCAATTGCATGATGTCAAAAGTTTTAAAATGCAGATATGCAAAAAGTTATAATGTAGGTATACCAGTATATGTTAAATCAATACAAGACAATTTAATGTAATCCAACATTATTACATTTATACATGAACAATTTAATTTCATTGATGACAATTTGGTGAAAAAAACATAATTAGATTATAAATAAACAAAACATAATAGGCTATTAATAGCATACTTATAATAACAGTATTTACACAGGAAAAAATGTTGACTCGTGTTGAAAAATCATTTTACACAAAAATACATAAATCAAAGAAATCGATATAATCCGTTCATCTGGTCTTTGAGGCGACTAAGTGCGGCCCTCATGTTCCTTTCAACCCATGCCAACAGGTCGGTCGAATTTCTTTGCAACTATCTCTGTAATGAAGTATTGAATGATATATGCTGGTTTGTTTACTTTTCACTTACTCATAAAAATTTGTTTGATACTTCATTCTGTATTGAGGTCTTGATAGCATATTAAAATCCATCATTAAATCCATGAAAAATTGTAAGTTATGTTTTACAATCAAACTATACGCTTAATGTTAAAGTATATAAGAAAAAATAAAATGAGAAAGCCAATTTGTCACAAAACACGCTCTTATACGAGACATTGATCAAGTTAAGATACTATTTGAGTTAGACAGTGGACATCATTCTCCTACTTGCCAACAACCTAGTGCAAGTGTTCCCATAATACATATGTACATGCACTGGTATGACTTGTTTGTAAACTGGGCCTATAATAAAAGATAAGCTTGAATCATAATTGGTTTATTTAATTAATGTTAAATATATGTGTATTTTTTTTAAATAAGAAACTAACAATAGTTGACACGTTTGCTGCAACTGGTGACATAGGGAGTGACAGTGCCTTGGCCCTATGGTATAGAGTTACACAGCGGTGGTGGCTCATTCTTTCTTGCCGTTCTTTTACCAATTTCTACCTGCAAGCACATAAAATACATTGATTTGGGATACGTAATAAAAGCATAATTCTAATTCGCTATTTTGTGAGAGGGAAAGGTTCAATACGAAACTAAATTGTGCATGCCACCTGTGCAGGTTTAAATAACCTCAAACCAACCATATGTAATTAACAGTAGGCCAAGAGTTGCGGTACAGAAATATTGGCATACACCTGCAATTTGTGGTAACCTTTTTGTTGATTTTCAGTAAATATTTCAAACCATTTGCTTGGTTAACTTTAAATGTTTATAATCAAGAAATGGCCATGCATTAAAAAAACTAAATTGCAACCTTTAAGCTTCAAGCAATTTAAATAAAATCCTTAATCTACTGACATATGTCATCTTTGAAACCATATTAACTGAAATATAGAAATTTGAATTTGTCCATAATATTTTTAGAAAAAATAAATAAAACAAAACTCACCGCCTATCTGGTAGATCGTCGCTGCGTATTTTCTCTTGAAGAGGAGCCGTAACATCGTCACCAACTGCATATTGTTGTGATTCCTTTTGCGGCGAATCAATGGCTGACAATGCAACCACGGAAAGGGTCGATTCTTCGCAATTAAAAATTCACAACATGATCACGTTTATTTGTTTGTAAACATTCAATTTGACTCACCTAAGCAACATGGTTTGAAAGCATGTGAGATTGGTTGTTCATAACCATACTACAGCATCACCCAAAACACAAGACCACTCCAAAATTTAAACTCTTTAAGTAACATTTAAAAAGTTGGAAATTGCAGTTCTAATTCCGAATTTGTCCCAACTTTAATGAGTAAAATAGTTAATTAAGAAGGAGTTCAAGGCAACACTCCCAGTCCACACATAATGCAGCCTCAGACGCAGAAGAACCCCGTACACTTCTAAATACACACATAGAATGGAGTGGAAATATAAATTTAAAAATACTTACACAGACTCAAAACTTTAATGGGAAATGTGTATAAAGAAATGAAGTATTCTGTTGAGTAATATATTTAGTAAAGAAAGAACTAAGTGAATATTACGACAGTCAGTCAGTTGGACTATAAAATAAGTCCATTATAATATGACAATCTCAGCATATACAATACTGTAGTACTTGACAGGGAAAATTGAATCGGTAGTTTCGACCTAATATACTAGCTGTAACAAATCGTGACCTTTTCGATAATGAAAGCTTGACAACTGTGAAGTAGTAGATATAAATTATTTTGGTTTTGAAAATTGCCAGTTGTGAAATATGTAAACAGGTTAACAAGAATGTATCAAAATGTCATTAACAAACCCAATATAGGAACTTGAGTATAATTGCCTTATGATATAAAGGGTTCAAATTAAATCTATGATATTTGTTAAAATAAAAACAGGTCATTGATTTATTGTTAATTTATTAATTAGCTAAGTCATTAAGAGCATAAAGGCCTTCCCAGAGCTTGCTAGAAAATAATTATTGTTTAAGTTCAACATCCTAAATATCTTCGCATGTAGTTCAACAAACTCATTACTACAAAACTAGAGCTTTGATACAAGCTAAAAGCCTAGCAATGCTCTGTCAGCTGAGCTAAAGGGAAAATATCGGAAATGCAAGAACTACTGGGGATATAAAGAGCACATCTACACATATTTGAAGTTTCAATGTAATTGCGTTAAAAATATGGAGGAAGGTCAATTAATAAACTTATGCAGACTGCCAGAAAGGCCCACTTAAAAGCCAAATAAGTGGATTCCATACAGGATTATCCTCCCTGCTGTCATTAAAGAATTATCTTCCCTGCTTTCATTAAAGAATTATCTGCCCTGCATTCATTAAAGGATGATAAGCCCTGATGCTCTCACAGAATTATCTTCCCTACAGTTACTACAGAATCATCTGTCATGCTTTTCGTACAGAATTATCTGCATTGCATTCACTACAGAATGTTCACTTAATAGAATTATATGACCTGCATGAATTACATAATTATTTGCATGGCTGTGACTACAGAAATATTTGATTAATAACGACTAAATTATCTTCCCTGCAATCCTTTTTGAATTTTCTGCTCTATTTTATAAAGTTGTGCTGCTGCCATCGGTGTTCAAACTGCATGATAAAATATTCTTCCAATCATATGGTGTTGTAGGATGTAGAATGTGTGTGTCAGCCAATTCTACATGTATCTTATCACAGACCTGATGGATGATCTTGGAGATGGCGACACACATCAGAGGGTGGAAGCTATCCCCTGAGTCAAGGTACCACGGTGTTGTTGCCAACTCGATGCCATCTGTCAGAGGTTTGCTGTCTTTTCACTTCTTCAGCTTGACAATGTTTTCAATGGATCTCTTTGTATATCTGATACCCGATGCGTAGGAAACAAGAGTTCTGGGGTCGGACACATATGCCCCCAAACAAGGCTTTGAACTAGTGACCCCAATTTCAAAAGGGGTCATCAACTGTCCAAGGCCAATGCACATGTGAAATATCAAGCCAATCATTCAATTTGTTGACTAGTTATGTGCTCATCTGTTACGGAAGTGAACAATCAAACTGTAACCAGGTTGTTTTGTGTAACAATCTATGTGCTCATCTGTTATGGAAGTAAAAAATCAAACTGTAACCAGGTTGTTTTGTGTAACTGTCTATGCGCTCATCTGTTATGGAAGTGCATGAACAAATCAATCTGAAAACAAAGTTGTTTCTTGTAACCAACAGCAAGGATTCGGAGACAGCTGCACAACTGCGATCCTTGATAGTCTGGTGTATGAAAACTTGACTGTAAACACACCTATGTATGTACAACATTCATGTCCTGATTTTTCATAGTGTCATCAACCTCAAGCAGAAGATACCAAATGGACTCCAGCACTGGTGTACAACGGTCATAAATGTGGGTGACATGATAACATATTACACAATGTTTTATCTTACTTCCTTCAAAATAAAAATATATATATATTGCTTAATCAGAAAATGTTTATTACCGATCATTTCATTGGCTATTCACAAATTTACTTCATTTACAAATCCTGAATTACATCCGGGCCCGTATTCACCAAACAATTATTAGACTTAAGTCTAAGAATAAAGAAAATTCTTTAAATTAGAATATTCAAGAATTTCTTTAATTTTGAGTCAAACTCTGCAGTAAACATCTCTATCTATATTATTCTTTATATAGAACATTTTGTAAATGAAATAATCAACAGTGGAGGCCTGTATATATTCAAACACTGAACACATTTTTCTTGGTTCTAAGTCTATTCTTTATTCTTAAGTCTAAGAATCGGTTGGTGAATACGGGCCCAGGTATTTATTTTTCGATTTACCTGTCAAAGTAAACATAACCATTTGAATGCTTAAAACAATTTGATATGAGTAGCTTTATGTGGGAATGTCATTACTTTTATGAATTTGTTATGCATTTGAATCTGAGTTTTTTACTGATACAAAGCAATATAAGTATTCATTTTTATTTATAAACATACCGTTTTAATACACTTAAAAAAATTGGTATGAAAAGTTATGTCTGTTTAAACAGTTTTTGTATACTTGTCCATCAGTTTAATTTGGTGATAAGATAATGAGAAATATACCCTGATATCAATTGAAACAATCATATGAGAGGAGATCAGGTGATACTGGTTCAAAAATCAGAATGTCAATTTATCAACATCCACAAGAGTGAAATAAATAAAACAACTAAAATGGATTCCAATTTTGAGACTTCAATTCATAGGGGATCAGATTTGTTCTTTGACTTTTCTTGTTACCGTTGTAAGGGAAATGATAGAAACACAGAGGCTGAATTTTACTGTGAGGACTGTTCCAAGGTTTACTGTGGCAAATGTTTGGAGTACCATAACTTTCTTTACCAGAAGCATGTAACTTTGGACAAGAAAAACTTCAGTAAGTGGCCAGTGTCCGATGCAACATTTGATGTTCGAGAGCAATGTCAGGTGCACAAGGACAGGAAATTGGAAACATTCTGTGAGGACCACAGTGAGCTGATGTGCGCAGTCTGTCATGTCTACAATCATAAGTAAGTTAGTATACTAAGTAATTTATACCCAGTTTAAAAGTGCTGGTATTGACAGTACAAAGTTTGAAAATTGTTAAATTTAACAAGAGCTGTCAAAGGACAGCGCGCTCGACTATTTGAGTGCTTGACAGTATAACGTAAGCCATCATGGAGAGGGGGGGGGGTATAATGTGGGTGGGGCATGGGGGATGGTTTGGGTAGAGTGCATTGTGGTATGTCAGGTAAGTGTTGTTTTGTCAAAGTATGAATCAAATGTGATCATAAATAAAGAAGATATGGCAATTTTAGCAAAATTTTCAATTATCTAAGTATAAAAGGGGCCATAATTCTGTCAAAATGCTTGATACAGTTGTCTTCTCTTGTTAATAGATTGGGATCATGTTGGCAAAGAAGTATGCAAAATATGAAAGCAATATGTCAAAGGACATAGGAAATATTTGGGGTAGTACGCAAACTTTAACATTTGCATGCTAACGCTAACGGGAACGCTAACGCTAATGGGAACGCCGACATGAGGAGGATAGCTCCATTATATATATTTCACATCTAATAGTCGAGCTAAAAACTACACCCTATTTGATTTTTTTTAAATAAAGATTTAAGTTGCTGATGTCTTAAATGCATTTAAAGGGGACTTCTTTTGCAGAAAATGCAGCCATTTTGTTCTCATAGCTGATAAAGTGGAAGACCTGCACCAAAAAGGGGAGTTCAAGCAGTTGTCAGCGACTCTGGATACTTTACATGGACAGTTGATTCTGAAGAAAGATGACTTTGAGGAAAATCTGAAGTCCCTGGAACAAGCATACAATACCATTCTGGAAGAAATCATTGCTTTACGCAAGGCAATCAATGATTCTTTGGATCAATCGGAGAAGAATACTATCAAAGAGTTAGACACACTACTGGCTAAATTGAGGACATCTATTCAAACTGATAATGCAAACTGCAATGCGTCTATCAAAAAGATGACATCTTGTAAAGAAGATTGGCTAAATATTAGAGGCAAAAGTGAAGCAATCCAAATGATTATGTACAGAAAATGCTTTGACATGTCTGTCAAGACCAAATCAGTATTACAAGAAATGACAGACGAGAATGATATAACACTCAGCTTTACACCTGATCCAATAATCCATCAAACCATGGCCACTCTTTCAGGATTGGGACAAATACTCATCAAAGATAGCAGAGTAACAAAAGAGACAAAACCTGAAGCATGTTGCTCATTATACAGCAAAAGTGATCCTGAAATTAAAGCCATTGAAACCAACAACCAAGACCTGGATACCAGTCCAGTATCAGGAACACCCAGACAAGCTGAAATTACAAACCAAACAAGTGCTCTTAACAAGCTAGATACAATTTCCAATCAAGCATCAGTACCACCTAAACAAGGTGACATTACAAACCAATCAACTGCTGTTAACAAGTCAGACTATGTGTCCAATCCAATTTCCAATTCATCTTCACAGTCTAACAATACAAGTGCTTTGAACAAGCCAGGCTGGATACCTAATACAGTAACATCAAGTTCTTCAACACAGTTGGTCCAAGGATATCAATCAAGTGCACTTGACCGGTCTGATCCAAACCAAGTCATCAGAGTGAAGACAAGTAAGAAGTATGATGTGAGGATAGAGAAGGATGCATACAGCTGCTCTATATCAGGTATCTGTGAGATAGCTAATGGAGAATTCCTCCTGATAGACTGGAAAAACTTAAAAGTAAAGCAGCTTGATCAGACATACAAGGTGGTGGCCCACTGTGACTTGCCTAGTCACCCAGTGTCCATTTGCAGCATCGACTCCAGTCTGGTGGCTGTTGCTTTGGGTATCGGAGAGATCATTTTCATCAGAGTGACCAATCTTAAGCTGGTAAAGGACAGGACTATGAAATTCCAACATTTATGCCATGGTATTGCCCATCACCATGGCAAGCTGTTTATTACAACAGACACAGCCCTGTACCAGTACTCTGTGGATGGAAGACTTGTGAGCAAGCTGTATGAAGACAAATCATACAGGATTTGGAGTGAACATAGAGGTAATTCTTAACAATATAGTTATTCTACATGTCCACATTGACCAGACCAATCTTTCTTAACAATACAGTTATACTTCATGTCCACACTAATAAGAACAATTATTCTACTATAATTGAAATTAAGAAGCAATCAATTTCATATTATCTTAAAAATAATATGTGTTAATAAGAACATGAACATATCGAACAAAGTCACAATATGTAGTTTTTTGCATTTACAAATACATGATTATTCAAATAACAAGAGCTGTCTCCATTTGAAGACATATGCCTCCGAAAAACTTAAACGCATATTTCGAAACCTAAACGCGGACCATAAGTTCAAGGTCAAGGGGGTCAAAATTTGTAAGCGTATGGAAAGGCCTTGTTCATATACACATGCATACCAAGTATGAAGGTTACATCTGAAGCGACATAGAAGCTATGAGCATTTTTCGAGCGGAAACGCTATTTTATGATGATTTAAGGGTCGTAACTCAGGAGTGCCGGGGTAACTTTGACTGATTATCAAACTTAACCTAGGTTTTACTGTATTACACATTTTAATGAAGTTTGGTGAAGATCCGATGACAATTACTTGCTGGAGTTATTGAGCGGAAACGCGAAAAAACGAATTGTTCGATGATTCAAGGAACGTAATTCAGGAGTGTCTGGGTCAATTTGGCCAATAATCGAACTTGACCTAGATGTTATTGTCTTTCACATTTTCATGAAGTTAAGTGAAGATCCGATGACATTTGCTCGAGTTATTGAGCGGAAACGAGAAAAAAAACATTTTTACGATGATTCAAGGGCGGTAACTCAGGAGTGTATGGGTCAATTTGGCTGATTATCACACTTGATCTAGATGTTATTGCCTTACACATTTTCATGAAGTTTGGTGAAAATCTGATCACAATTGCTTGAGTTATTGAGCAGAAACGAGGAAAAAAAATTACAATGATTCACGGGCCATTAATCAAGAGTGTCTGAGTCAAATTGGCCAATTATCGAACTTGACCTAGATGCTATTGCCTTACATATTTGCATGAAGTTTGGTGAAGATCTGATGACAATTGCTTGACTTATTGAGCAAAAACTAATCCGGACGGACGGACAGACTAACTAACACTGCAATTTTAGTATGAAAAAAGTATGTTCCCAAATTTTGTAAATGAATACATGTAATAATACAGGCAAAACAACGCCATTCTGCGGCGGGCGTTGACCGCTTATACACATCTTTTTTTACATACATATAGACCTACCTATGCAAATGTTTTCTACCTGTTTCATCTATTTTTGTTATGATATATCCCTAAACTTTTAAGCAAAATAAACATATGGACAAATGCTTTATAAAATGTATTAATACCTCACGAAAAAAATACAAATGACATAACTAGTTTGTTTAAAATTGTACTAAATATTTGCAAATTATGTACTTTTTTCAGCAAAAAATACGTTTTTAACATCCTGTTTTATTGCTTCCTGTTTCTGTTTCACAATCTTAAGTGGGTGTAAGGTATAAAATAAACTTGTTCATTACAAGCAATGATAACTTTTTCCAAAATCAATTTTACTAAATATAACAAGTCTGTTATGTATTGTATATATTCCGATTAGTTTCAAATTCATTACATTTTAGAAATGTGATATCTTATTGTTATGATTATCTTCATAAATCAATAAACCCTTATTAAAATAGTTTGATTTGTTCAAAACATTAAACAAATGCCTAGAAATGTCCTAAAATGTCATCAGCGTGAACTATTGGTTTGTAAATTTATTCATATTCTATTTTATGTGGCTATGTACAAATGTCATAATTATAAGATGTCAGACAATGGATAAAAGAATTCAAGATTCTAGGCAAATATAATACGTACAATCAACGCATATCATATATATGTACTTAGCATCGATTAATGAAAATCATGTGTCCTTCAACTATTGAGAACATGTTTAAGATACATTTGTATAAAAAAAATCTGATTTGTATTAGACATGTATGGAATTGTGTATACTCAGATTCACATGCGTATTCTGCTTTATTATAAGTGTCTATCTGTACAGATTACTGTAACAGCATTTAAGTGAAAGAGAAGATAATGAAAGGTAAAAACATTTTATAGGTGTTAATATTTACCCCTAAACTGCCACTAACGCGATATCATGTTTCCATATACAACACCTTCACTGCTTTCAATACCACAGTTGGCTCCTGCGCAGTGAGTCCAGATGGAGAGAGGATATATGTGACTAACCAGGCCTGCAGTGGGCTGGTCACACTGGCCAGGGATGGCACAGTTATCTCCACACTCTCTGACCATGCACTGACGTGGATGGATTGCGGAGAAGTTCCACAAAGCATCCATGTGACAGACTCAGGAAAAGTTCTGGTATGTGGGGACAACACAATCTTCCAGGTGGACAAAGATGGGAGACAGATACTGGCAGAGGTGGTTACAGAAAAGGATGTTGTGATATTACCAATATGTATCTACTACAGTGAACATACAGGAATTCTAGTTGTGGGAATGTGGGGTAGTAATAATGACATTTTGGTGTTTAGCACACGCTGACTCTTTGAACAGTTAATATCTAATGATTTAAATATACATGGAATACATTTAAAACGGGACATATTCAAGGACTGAAAATATGAAAATATTTCCCATGAAAAAGCAGCCTTTCCATGATCATATCAAAGTGAGTTAAAATATGCTCATATACTTATAAGTTAAACAGAAACTTTATTTGATAGGATTGCAATAATATCTACATTTATCTACTATTAATTTCTTTGAGAGAATGAGTTTGTGTGATACTTGTTATAAATGCTATTGTATATTTACTTTGTTTTGTTCCGTTTTGCATGATTGCCTAAGTAATGTACTGTTATGAATATTCAATAAATGGGTCAATGAGTTATGTATTGTATTAACTTTTTTATGAGCATGATCAAATATATAAATTGTTTTCCAAAAAGAAACTGGCCATAGGCTCTTAGGTGCTCACCTGAGACCAGAGGGAACTAAACTATTATGACAAGGCAGAGTTCAGAATAATACAAGAAACATAAATATTTAATTTCTAGACACATTTTTTGTTCAAACGCGGCTGAGATATCAGTAGATATTAAGGATGCTAGAGGTTAACCAGAATTCTACTGAAACGATCAGTTGACTGGTAACATAGTTCGGGAAAGGTTAACCTGATTTGTTTATCATGCTTTTTTCATAAAAATTAATAGTAAGATTGTACTTTTTGCGCTTACATACTGCTGGTGTTTGGTTTGAACAACATGCAACGCTAACTACTGTAATATATAACATGTCAATGAACACAGGAATCAAGCAATAGATCAGTATCTTTGTGGTGACAAACAGGTTGCATGTTTTGATAATTGGCACTATATATTGTTTTGTTTTACTCGCGAAAATTTAACTTGCAAACTGTGGGGGGAGTTTGGGCTATTAGTGTAGACGTTATTGACACATTTTATATCAAACTTGCAACAAAAATATGTTGAGACTTTGGAAAGCTTATTTTTATACCTTATATCCAAAACTGATTGCTCACAAAAATAAAGTGTTAATACATGTAAGTAACAATGTTATCAATATAAGCATTCGTTGACCTGTTAACGTCATATTTGTTTCATTAGAAATTTGTATTTGTAGTTGCAATAAAAGACAACAATTAAACAGTTATTGATAATCTTTTAATTTAGTATTTATGTAACTGCTTGAATTGCGGAATCAACAAATAAACAGAACATTGTTGTGAGCTATATAAGACAAACGTTATATAAGCGGCCCAACCAAAATTCAAATAATAACACTGAAATTGAACAATTTTTGTAGTTCTTATAATTTTTTAACTCATATGCTTATACACAGGACAAAATAAACACAAAATGTAACATATGTGATATTTTAATCAATATAAACTTATAATTTTAAAAAATACAGTATTTTAGAACTGTTCTTTTTTCGTCATTCGTGGTTGACGGTCCCTTTAATTGACGTGTTTTATTTATTTCTAGCTTCATATGCAGAAATTAAAATGGAAAGTGTTAACGTTAAATGAGAAAATTCTGGTATTGTAATTGTCTTAGAGTAAAAGTGCATGTTAAATCGAGATGAGTTTGGAGTCTGAAAAACTCATATTCAGAACATTCTGAAACTTAAAGCCGAGGTGCTTGAAGAGGTGGAAAGTAATGTGTCAGGTGAAACAAGACAATTAAAGTCCCCTACCTATGCAGGATCCACCATTTTCAGCAATATTTGTAGTTTATTTGTTACCATAGCCACCAGAATTCTTGACTTAGGAACAAAATGAAATTACTGCATAATCTCCATATTGCCATCTATCCAGGTTTCAAGTTTCATGAAAAAAAAAAAAGAACTTTTAAAGTTATCGCAGGATCCACCTTTTTCAGCAATATTTCTAGTCTATTTGTTGCCATAGCAACCAGAATTCTTGACACAGGAACAAAATGAAATGACGTGCTTAATCTCCATTCAAGTTTCATGAAAAGATATGAAGAACTTAAAAATTCGCAGAATCCAGAAAAGTGTTACAGACTGACAAACACACAGAGTGCAAACCATTTCACCGTTTCACCGGTAGGGGACTAATAAAACACGAAAGGAACATGTCTGGGAATGAGGACATTAACTATCTTGGCCTTTTTTTTAAAAGACCATTTTATTAAGAGACCCCTTTTGGTTATTTCCTTAAGTGGTCTCTTAATACAAGATTGACTGTATTATGCAGGTTATTTAACAGCCAACTTGGACTTTGATGAAAACCGTAATGTCCAATATTTCAAAAGCCACAACTCAACATTTTTAGGAAAGCACTTGGCTAAGGTAATATGAGCCTAATTCTGGGAAAACTGGATGTAATGCATGCGTGTTAAGTGTCAACCCAGATTAGCCTGTGTAGTACATACTTTTCACTTTCATGGATGTTTTCGTACAATATTTTAGTTATATCACGGTGGTCAATTAACCAACTCATTCTCTTCCTGGGTTAGCTGGTTTAATAAAAATGTTGTTTTGAAAGCACAAATTATGCCAGCAACTAAACTTACCCGATTGAATCCGAGTTTGGGAAACTTGCCTAAGAAAGGATACATGACCCCTCATCACACAAGTGATGTGGCCCAAATAAAGATACCCCTTGGAAAAAACCAACCATACAACAGCTCAATGTCATATGGTTGATCTTTGCAAAGGGATATCTTGATTTGGGCCACATCACATGTGAAACTAACAAACAGATGAAATACAATACGACCTCATTTCTTCATAGTACAAAAGCAGTTTAGTGCCCTTCTGGGAAAACTAGGCTTAATGCATGTGCGTAATGTATCGTCCCAAATTAGCCTGTGCAGTCCACACAGGATAATCACGGATGACATTTTCTGCGTGTAAGGAAATTTTCCTATAAAGAAAGTCTCTTAAAAAAAAAAATCAAGTTAAAGTTTCATATTTGATTAGCCTGTGCGGGCTTAACACGGTAATCTGGGACGACACTTAAGGCACATTAATTAGGCACAGTTTTCCCAGAACCAGGCTCAGTATATCCAAACCTGCGGTCCCTGCTGGGTCATTCCATCATAGGGGTCACCCACAATTCTCATCTCAGCCATGGCCTTGCAGCGCGCAACAAACTCCTCGTATATGGACTCCTGGACATAGGTTCGAGACCCGGCGCAGCAGTTCTGACCGTGGTTGTTCATGACGGCCGCATGGGCAAACATGGCTGCCTGGTCCACTGCATGAAAATGATGGATAACTGATCAATCATAACACAGAGCAGGTTAACCTTTTACAGCTGAATGGATAAATGATAAATCCCAACACAGAGCAGGATAACACTTTAACGCTTACCGGTAGATACAGTATAGATTTTGACATGCTTGTAGTTCCTTAGAAAATCAAATTAAATAAAAGACCTTTCTCAATAGGTTCAAATGCAGCAGACTATATATGGATTATTTTTGATACAGTCCCACATGTAAAAGGAAATAAATTATTGCAGTTAAAAATATTTGCATCAAAGAAATATTGCTATTGAGAATCAACATTAAATGAGTTGAAGTGTAACCTAATTCTTTCTTCAGCCTCAAAAAGACTATGGAAATGAAACAGAAGGAAGCAAGTAGATGTGTGTGTCAGAAACACAATGACCCCTTCAGCGCCGCTTTGAAGCCATATATTTGACCTTTAACCTTGAAGGATGACCTTGACCTTTCACAACTCAAAATGTGCAGCTCCATGAGATACACATGCATTCCAAATATCAAGTTGCTATCTTCAATATTGCCAAATATCAAGTTGCTATCTTCAATATTGCAAAAGTTATGACCAATGTTAAAGTTTTTAGACGGATGGACAGACGCCATATATTTGACCTTTGACCTTGAAGGACGACCTTGACCTTTCACCACTCAAAATGTGCAGCTCCATGAGATACACATGCATGCAAAATATCAAGTTGCTATCTTCAATATTACAAAAGTGATGACCAATGTTAAAGGTTTTGGACAAACGAACAGACTGACTGACGGACAGTTCAAAAACTATATGCTACCCTTCAGAGGAATAAAAAATGTTAAGATACAAAATTTAAAATACTGCAAAGTCAAAAATGTTAAGACTGCAGAAATTACAATAATGGTATAAAATTAATTAAGACTGGTATTGATCATTAAGACTATTTGTATAATGTGAAAATTTAACTAAAACAAATACATGTGGAAAGTATGCTAACAAAAATTAATGTGGACATCCAAATAAAACAAATCAATAAGGACATGCAACAAAAACATTACAAAAGAAATTTTAACAAAAACAAGTGAATGTTCAATTATACTAAAGCTTACGAATGTGGGCATAAAACTAAAACAAAAGAATGCAAAAAGTAAATGAAAACAAGTCAGTGGTATTGCACCTTAATAACAAGAGGGCATGAAAGGCCCAAAGTCGCTCACCTGAGATAACAAGATATTATTGGGACAAATCTTCTTACCAAGTTTCATTAAGATCGGAAAATAAATGTGGCCTCTAGAGTGTTAACAAGGTTTCACTATAGCCATATAAGGAAAAATGCCCCGCCCCCTTGCGGCCATGTTTTTCAACCAACTGGCATCATTTTGGAACTCATCCAAGATATTATTGGGATAAATCTTCTGACCAAGTTTCATGAAGATTGGACAATAAATGTGGCCTCTAGATTGTTAACAAGATTTTACTATAGCCATATATAGCCATATAAGGAAAAATGCCCCGCCCCATGGCAGACATGTTTTTTAAGCAAAGGTTACCATTTTTTAAATCATCTAAGATATCATTGAGGCAAATCTTCTGAGCAAATTTCATGAAGATCGGAATATAATGTGGCCTCTAGAGAGTTAACAAGGTTTTACTATAGCCATATAAGGGAAAATGCCCCGTCCCCTGGCAGCCATGTTTTTCAACCAACCAACATCATTTTCAAACTCGTCCAAGATATTATTGGGATGAATCTTCTGACCAAGTTTCATGAAGATCGGACAATAAATGTGGCCTCTTGAGAGTTAACAAGATTTTATTATAGCCATATATAGCCATATCAGGAAAAATTCCCCGCCCCTTGGCAGCCATGTTTTTCAAGCAAACGTTACAATTTTCGAACTCATCCAAGATATCATTGAGAGCAATCTTCTGAAGATTGGACAATAAATGTGGCCTCTAGAGTGTTAACAAGGTTTTACTATAGACATTTAAGGAAAAATGCCCCGCCCCCTGGCGGCCATGTTTTTCAACCAACCAGCATCATTTTCGATCTCGTCCAAGATATTATTAGGATGAATCTTCTGACCAAGTTTCATGAAGATCGGACAATAAATGTGGCCTATAGAGAGTTAACAAGATTTTTCTATAGCCATATAAAGCCATATAAGGAATATGCCCCGCCCCTTGGCGGCCATGTTTTTCAAGAAAACATTACCATTTTCGAACTCATCCAAGATATCATTGAAACCAATCTTCTGACCAAATTTCATGGAGATTGGACAATATATGTGGCCTCTAGAGTGTTAACAAGGTTTTACTATAGCCATATAAGGAAAAATGCCCCTCCCCCTGGCAGCCATGTTTTTCAACCAAATGGCATCATTTTAGAACTCGTCCAAGATATTATTGGGATGAATCTTCTGACCAAATTCCATGAAGATTGGACTATAAATGTGGCCTCTTGAGTGTTAACAAGGTTTTACTATAGCCATATAAGGAAAAATGCCCCGCCCCCTGGGGGCCATGTTTTTCAACCAACCGGCATCATTTTCAAACTTGTCCAAGATATCATTGGGATGAGTCTTCTGACCAAGTTTTATGAGGATCGGACAATAAATGTGGCCTCTAGAGAGTTAACAAGATTTTCCTATAGCCATATTTAACCATATAAGAAACAAGAGCACCGCCTTACGGGTGCAGACCGCTCATCTATTTTCTTTTTAAAGGTGAAGGGACTCTCAAGTATAGTGTGAGTGTGTGGTGGTCATTTGTGAGATGATCTTAAAAAAAAAAAAAATTTAGGGGGGGGGGAATTCGGGGGGGGGGGGGGGGGAGAGGGTATTCTTGGGTGCGATGGTTGGACGGTATTTAAAACATAAAATAATAAAAATAAATATTTTTGTTTTTTAACCGTTTCAAACCAAAAAAAAATGAGGGGGTGGGGTGGGGGGGGGGGGTATAGTATAGTGTGAGGGTGTGGTGGTCATTTGTGAGATGATCTTAAAAAAAAAAAAATAGGGGGGGGGATTCGGGGGGGGGGGGGATTCGGGGGGGGGTATAGTATAGTGTGAGGGTGTGGTGGTCATTTGTGAGATGATCTTTAAAAAAAATATTAGGGGGGGGGGAGGGGATTCGGGGGGGGGGGGGGGTGGGTATAGTATAGTGTGAGGGTGTGGTGGTCATTTGTGAGATGATCTCATAAAAAAAATTAGGGGGGGATTCCGGGGGGGGGGGGATTTGGGAGGGGGGAAGGGGGAGGGCACGGGGGATGGTTTGGGTGGAGTCTATTGTGGTATGTCAGGTAAGAGTAGTTTTGTCAAAAAGTTATGGCATTTTTAGCAAAATTAAATAATTTGACCTTGAGAGTCAAGGTCATTCAAAGGTCAAGGTAAAATTCAACTTGCCAGGTACAGTAACCTCATGATAGCATGAAAGTATTTGAAGTTTGAAAGCAATAGCCTTGATACTTTAGAAGTAAAGTGGATCGAAACACAAAATTTAACCATATATTCAGAGTTACTTAGTCAAAAAAGGGCCATAATTCCGTAAAAATGACAACCAGAGTTATGCAACTTGTCCTTTTACTGTACCCTTATGATAGTTTGCGAGTGTTCCAAGTATGAAAGCAATATCTATGATAGTTTAGGGGTAAAGTGGACCAAAACACAAAAATTAACCAAATTTTCAATTTTCTAAGTATAAAGGGCCCATAATTCCGTCCAAATGCCAGTCAGAGTTACATAACTTTGCCTGCACAGTCCTCTTATGATAGTTAATAAGTGTTGCAAGTATGAAAGCAATAGCTTTGATACTGTAGGAATAAAGTGGACATAAACACAAAACTTAACCAAATTTTCAATTTTCTAAGTATAAAAAGGGCACATAATTCTGTCAAAATGCCAGTCAGAGTTACATTACTTTGCCTGCACAGTCCCCTTATGATAGTTAGTAAGTGTTGCAAGTATGAAAGCAATAGCTTTGATACTTAAGGAATAAAATGGACCTAAACACAAAACTTAACCAAAATTTTCAAATTTCTAAGTATAAAAAGGGCACATAATTCTGTCAAAATGCACGCCAGAGTTATCTAACTTTGCCTGCCCAGTCCCCTCATGATAGTAAGTAAGTGTACCAAGTTTGAATGCAATAGCATTGATACTTTCTGAGAAAAGTGGACCTAAACGCAAAACTTAACCGGACGCCAACGCCGACTCCGACGCCAAGGTGATGACAATAGCTCATAATTTTTTTCAAAAAATAGATGAGCTAAAAATGCCCTGCCCCTTGGCAGCCATGTTTTTCAAGCAAACGTTACCTTTTTCGAGCTCATCCAAGATATCATTGAAACCAATCTTCTGACCAAATTTCATGAAGATTGGACAATAAATGTGGCCTCTAGAAAGTGAACAAGGCAAATGTTGATTTCGCACAACGGACAACACACAACACACGACGGACAAAAGGCGATCACAAAAGCTCACCATGAGCACGTTGTGCTCAGGTGAGCTTAAAAATGGTCATGTAACTTAATAAAGACAATAATATGAAATGCAATTTAAATTAGAGAATCTGGAAATCTAACTTAAAATATTATTTTTTGAAAATTAAGTTTAAAGTTAACAAGCAAATTTGTTGAATTGATACCCCCGCCAAATTTTTTTTCTTTATGGATGGGTGCAAATCCCTTGATATACAGTATAATCATAAAAAATAATTAAGTGCAGGGTTATTTTTTATGCATTGCAATTCTCCTCATTGATATATATATACACCTAAGAGGTTTCATGTCACAATCTTGTAGCGTATCTGAGATTTAGCCTTGAAAAGCGCCATCATACAAAAACAACAAAGGGCAATAACTCTTAGTTCAGAACGTGTAGGGTTATGGTTATTGTGCATTGCATTTGTTCTCATTGATTTCTATAGTTTTATGTTGATATGTTGTAAAGCCCTGAAAAGTTCCATCATACAAAACAACAACAGGCAATAACTCTTTTTTAAGAAAGTGAAGGATTATGGTTCTTAGGCATGGCACTTCTCCTCATTAATATCAATACACCCATAAAGTTTCATGTTGAAGTCTTGCATGGTACAGGGCTCAACATTAACCTAAAAACCAACTTGCCCTGCCAGGCAAGTACTTAAAAAATCTACTTGCCCTGAACATAAAGACACTTGCCCAAACATGATATATCACATTAACGGTAAAGCTCTTATTTTTTTATTAAAGATCATTATTAAACACCACAAAACCTTTTTTTTATTTTTGAAAATTTAACAAAATGATTACAGCAATTAAAGTCTAAATTACATTGTAAATGCTCTTTGTTCATTTTTGCACTTGCCCAGGCGGACAACTAGATTATAAAATAACTTGCCCGGACCCAACTTTTACTTGCCAGGGGCAATAGGACAACCATTAATGTTGAGCCCTGATGGTATCTGAGATATAGCCCTGGAAAGTTACATCAAATAAAAAACAAAGGGCAGTAACTCTTATTAAAGTAAGTATAGGGTTATGGTTCTTGAGCATGACAATTCCATCATTGAAATCTATAGTTTTGTGACAGACAACACCAATTCTATATCCCTCTGCCTTTGAAGGAGATAAAAAAGCAAAACTGTTGACATCAAACTATGATTGAGGCAATCTGCTATCTGTTTTTTCACACTTCAAGAAATCATTTTGTTTCTTCTGCCAAATTTTGGGCAACAATTCTGCCATATTCTCACAAATTAATACAAAATGTTTTATTAAATAAATAAATCTCAATATTTTGTTAATCCCCCTTTCCAACTCTATAAGTTGAACCTAAACAGTCTTATTTTGAAAACACTTTTATCCTTAACTTTAAAGTATTTGTAAACAAAAACAAAAACAAAACCCATTTCCAAATTTTTACGAAAACTACGCAATTTTTCCAAATCCAATGACCAGTCCCTTTCCAAAATATGGTGAAATAAACTTATAAGAAGAACATCTTACAGTCACAATCCTCCAGTATGATGAAGGGACTCTTTCCTCCCAGCTCCAGTGACACTCTCTTCAGGTTGGTGCGACCCGCGGCCTGCATGATCAGATGACCAACCTGGAGTAGGGTGGGGGGCAGAAAACCAGATGTTAGTGGAATGTAACCTACATAGCAGCCATTACAGTTTGGAGCTTTAGTTTATGTTATCTCAGAGAAAATTGATTAATATAAGTGAGTAGTGTTCACCATTTTTAAAGTCTGACATGATGTGTAAAGACATAGTTATACAAGGGACAAAATTGTCACAAAACCATGTTTTCATTGTGAAAAAAAATCTGACAAGACAACTCAAACTGAACTTTTGAAATAAACAAACAAAATTAACCCCCTTTGTAAGTTTGTTTTAAAATAAATCTATTTTTAGTCGTGGCGACCTTGACATTGGAGATATTGACGCGATTCTTTCGTGCGACACACCGTCCCATGATGGTGAACAAATGTGCCAAATGATTTTAAAATCTCATAATGAATGACATAGTTATAGCCCAGACAAGCTCATTTATGGCTATTTTATACCTTTGAACTCAAAGTGTGACCTTGACCTTGGAGATATTGACGTAATTTTTTCGCGCGACACACCGTCTAATGATGGTTAACAAATGTGCCAAATGATTTTAAAATCTCACAATGAACGACAAAGTTATGGCCCAGACAAGCTTGTTCCGCCCGCCCGCCAGCCAGCCAGCCCGCCCGCATTCGCCAATCTAATAACCAGTTTTTTCCTTCGGAAAACCTGGTTAAAAATTAAAACTAAATTAAATACTGGCAATTTATGCCATTTTTTTTAATGTTTAAACTAAAGCTTACGTTTAGCAGTAAGTTGATCTTATCTAAAGGTTACTGCAAACCAAATAAAAACACAAAATATTCACTTCAAAAGCAAATTTAAGAAATTATTTACTGCAGAGTATGCTACTAAGAATTGAACCAAGAAAATTTTACATCTGTGACCAATACTCACAAGATGCAAATGTGCTTAAAGTGTTATCCTAGATTAACCTCTGCAGTTGCACAGGCTAATCAGGAAGGACACTATTCCCCTTTATAAAAAAAATCAGTGGAAGTCTCTTCTAAATCAAAATACAGTCTAAGTGATATCCTTGATAAGATGTGTAGACTGCAAAGGCTAATGAAGGACAACATTTTAAGTATTATGCATTAAGCTCCATTTTTCCTGATTGAGGCTAAAATGATTTCCCAAAGTATAGTATTCAAATTTGAGCCACTATTATTTCATACATGTGACCAGTAGCCACAAGATGCCCTTGTACCTCTGTAGATCCGGTAAAGGCCACCTTGTTGATGTCCATGTGTTCTGCAATGGCCGCCCCGGCAGTGGGACCATACCCGGGCAAAATGTTCACCACACCAGGGGGAAATCCAGCCTTGGGGATGGCAAAAAATCATGCATAAAATACTTGCATCTTGCTCTATGCTAATGGGGTTTGATGCATGCGCTCAAAGTGTAGTCTCAGATTAGCCGGTGCAGTCCGCACAGGCTTATCCTGGACAACACTTTCCAGCAAAACTTGATTTTTACTAAGAAAAGACTTTATTTCAATTTAAAAAGCCTTAAGAGTGGAAAGTGTCGTACTTGATAAGCCTGTTCAGACTGCATAGGCTTACATGAGCCTATACTTACTTACATACATACTTTAAGCACAAGCAATAAACCCCATTTCCCACAGCATGGCTCACTTATATGTTAGCACATTTATTCTTTGCTAGTTTTTCATTCTGAATCTTGTTTTTGGTTATTCATTTTGTAGACTTATTAACTTCTTTAACTGCAATGGCATCAATTACAGACAGAGTACTTTACTTTTTGACAAACGAGAACAGAGACAGCATATTGCTTTAAAATGATTTCTCCAATTGAAAATCACAAGATAAGTATTTTATATGCTTAATGTATGATGAGAACTTTTGTTTTTAGATGTAAAAATTTGCTTTTTTCACCATTTAACCCGTTACCACTACAAATGAGTCAAAATACGTATCTAAGTGGTAAAGGGGTTAACTGAGGTGTAACCTCTTAGACAATACCTCTTTGATCAGTGATGCAATGTAGAGGGCGGTCAGGGGGGTTTGTTCAGCAGGTTTTACCACCACGGTACAGCCACATGCCAACGTCGGGCCAAGTTTCCATGCCAACATTTGCACCGGGTAGTTCCACTGTCAGACATTGGAATATTCAACCATTTGTGCATATGAACCTTGTTCTGGAAAATATGTGGCTTAACGAATGTGTGTAGTGTCCTCCTAGATCAGCCTGTGCAGTCCACAAAGGCTTAGCTGCGACAACACTTTCTGCTTGTATGGATTCTTTGTCATAAAGAAGTCTCTTTTAAACAAAAATCCTGTGTAGGCGAAAAGTGTTGTCCCTAATTAGCATGTGATGACTGCATAGGCAAATCTGGGACAACAATCTATGCATAGCATTAAGCCCAGTTTTTCCACGAGACTCAAATTAAGAATAACAGCTGTGTCAAGCATTACGTTAAATTTTACTAAGCATTATTAGAGAACAGAATCTTTTAAACAAATAAACTAAGGCAGTTGTGACTGACTCTCTTTAATTGCAGAACTCTAAATTATCATCATTGTCCGCTTGTCCAGAAAAAAGACTGGGCAGAGCATTACTGGTACTGAACAAACAAGGCACAGTGTTAATTTCTGATACATCCCATAATCAACAAGTACTTTTTTCACATTCTATGTTTACTAATTGTAATTGTTTTAACATAGTGTGCTAACTAACTGTAGTAGTTTTCAGTGAATATTGTTATGAACACTACATTGTTGTTCTGATTAATATAATTAATGCTATTGTTCTCTTTGACGGGTCGTTACTTAAGTACTTGTTCTGACCGGATTATCGTGAAAGCTCAAAAACTTGTAATGTCGAGATATGAATTGACATATTACAGAGGAGATTTTATCGCTAGCATGATAAAGAATGCAAAAGTTACCAGGTAAGTTATATATAAATACAATTACTGGAATTATGGCTCCACAAACTCCCACAGGCTCATGTCTGGTAAAAGTGAAGTATGATCCATCTAGAAATTGAACAATACAAAATCAAATCATGAGTTCGCTCTGACTTGGACATGCGGATTAATGCATGTGTCAAAAGCATTGTCTAAAATAAGCCTTGCAGTTTGCACCGGCTTATCAAGGGCAGCCCTTTAACCTAGACTGGATTTGTATATTCCTTTAAAAAAATTAATCCATAAAAGCGGAAAGTGTCATCCCTGATTAGTGGAACTTCACAGGCGATTCTGGGACAACACTTTACACACATGAATTGTTAACCCTTTCAGTGCGAGAACCAAATTTTGAAGGCCTGTGCAAACAGTTTGGATCCAGATGAGACGCCACAGAACGTGGCGTCTCATCAGGATCCAAACTGTTTGCTATTCTGATAGTATTCTTTAACAAAAACTCAAAGAAAATGCTAACTTTCGAAATTTAGCAGACAACATTTTAGCAGACGACAAATTTCCCAGCATGCAACACTTTACACACATGAATTAAACCTCATTTTCCAAGAGCAAGGCTCATATCTATAAAGCAGTTGTTCAACTTAAGATTATTTTGACCCATGACTGTAAACATTCGTAAGCTCCATGTCAAAATAAAAACAAATAGAAACCTAAGCTCATTTTAATTGGAAAAGATTTTACAATAAGACTCATTTTTTAATTGAGACGTGTTTTTTTTTCCTTTAAAATAGAATAAAGCCATACATTAGAAACATGCTTTTCATCTAACCCTTTCTTTCTAAGCAGTAAGTATGGTGCCCTTTGTCAGCTTTTAAAGAAAAAAAAAACGGTAATGCGGTGCTGATGATTTTTGGCAAATGCCCAATCTCAAAAAGTTAATATTTTCTCCAAAAGACTGCATAAAATACCCAATTGAAGGATTAAAAAAATTAATAAATAAAACTATCTTTTATACATTTTTTTTTTAGTTCATTTCTTATAATGCCCTATGATCTGAATCTTAGTAAATATAAAATTGAACACACTTTATTCTAAATTTTAAATCATGCATAGCAAAAGAAAAAACAAAAACAACTTCCCATTTAAGTCAAAATGATGTGGTTTTTCCGATTGCAAAGGGCCCCAGCCAGGCATCCATTCCAAAACTGGTGAAAAAAAAATGGTAATGATACTTGCCGACTGGAATTGTCTGCCCGTGGATCTTATCACACCAGCCTGCGTAGTACTCTATGTTCTCAGTTGCAGCAATTATGTCTTCCCTTGCATCCAGGTACGGCTTGCCATTGTCCAGGGTCTCAAGGCTCTGTAAACATAGGACAATAAAACAAGTTAAATAATTTGAGCCTCTTTCTGGGAAATCTGGGCTTAAAGGGTGTGCGTAAAGTGCCGTACAAGATAAGCCTGTGCATTATGCACAGGCCAACCAGGGACAACAATTAACACATATATGGTATTTTTGTGTTTGAAAGAAGTCTCTTCTTAGCAAATATCCAGTATATGCAAAACATGTCGTCCCTGATAAGCCTGTGCTGTCTGCACAGGCTTATCTGGATAGAAACTTTAGTACATTAATTAAGCCCAATTTTTCCACAACGAAACTTGATTATACTTTATAATACATGGCTTGAGGGGAGAAAGAAAGTAAGCTTTTGTGTTTGAAGTAAAGTTAAAGCAACACATATCAGTTTTTATATAAGTAGTCCGTAGTCTAGATCCAGATGTAAAATTTGTTTTCGGCATGTACATTATGTTCAAACTGATACAAAGACCAGTATGATTTGTCCGTTTCTAAAAACTGGGGATTCTTCCTGGAAAAACATTATTTTTATACATATGGATGAAGAAAATGAAATCAAGCCTCATTAATTTAAAACTTCCGGAAAATATTATGATCAATTTATCCATTAACAAAAAAATAACAACTGTTTGAACTTTGGTAAAATGTTTAAACAATGTACTTGAACTCGTAACAGGTCCAAACTAATTTTTAACAATGAGCATTAAAAAACAATAAACAAATTAAAAGCACTTACAGCGATATATGTGATATTTTCTCTCATTAGTCTTGCAAGCTTGTTCATGAGTTGTCCTCTCTTGGACGCGTCCAGTTTCCTCCAGGGGGAGCCACGCCGAAATGCAGCACGGGCAGCTTTCACAGCAAGATCAACATCCGCCTAAACAGAACAATATAACCATGTTCTGGGAATACTGTGCCTAACCCTTTGCATGCTGGGAAATTTGTCGTCTGCTAAAATGTCGTCTGCAGAAATTCTAAAATTAGCATTTTCTTCGATTTTTTTCCCAAGAATACTATCAGAATAGCAAACAGTTTGGATCCTGATGAGACGCCACGTCCTGTGGTTCCCGCACTGAAAGAGCTAATGCATGTGTGTAAAGTGTTTTCCCAAATTAGCCTGTGTAATACTTTACGCTTTCATAAACAAGATATGTGTTTGTCAGAAACACTATGTCCCCTTTTGCGCCGCTTTGAAGCTATATATTTGACCTTTGACCTTGAAGGATGACCTTGACCTTTCACCACTCAAAATGTGCAGCTCCATAAGATACACATGCATGTCACATATCAAGTTGCTATCTTCAATATTGCAAAAGTATTCATTAAATGAGCAATTTTGACCCATATATTTGACCTTTGACCTTGATGGATGACCTTGACCTTTCACCACTCAAAATGTGCAGCACCATGAGATACACATGCATGCCAAATATCAAGTTGCTATCTTGAATATTGCAAAAGTTATTGCAAATGTTAAAGTTGGGGCAAACAAACAAACAAACACACAAAGGCAAAAACAATATGTCCCCCACTATAGTGGTGGGTGGGGCATAAAAATAATTTAGATGAAGTCTTTTCTTTAAAAAAATCCAGCTTAGGCAGAAAGTTTCATCCCTTATTAGCCTGTGCAGACTCATCTGGGATGCCACTTTACGCAAGTAAATTAAGCCAATTTATACTAGAACGAGGCTAAATTGTCTACACTTTTATCTAGGAAATATAGGGTAAATTTTGCATTAAACCAGACCCGTCTTCAAAAATGTTAAATATACCATCTAGATCAGTGATTCTTGACCTATAATATCGTATTGGTTAACGCCTTTTTGCAGCAGATTTTATAGCTGTTATTCGGTCACATTCCCAAGTGCATGTATCTTTCTTCCCATATCCAGTCCTCAAATTCCCAAATGATTGTTTGACTTTCAAATACTTGGAAATATGGCTTTTTTACATTAGTAAATAAATATGAAGTTGTAATTATCCCTTTTATTAATATTGTAATGTTAAGATTTTATTGTTTTATGTGAGTGTTATCAATAATTATTCTGAAGTAATACATCAAGCAAATATATGGTTCTTCCAAATCTATAGTTAGTTGATGCTTAAATTCCCAAGTTTAGTGGTATAGGTAATACTGTTCCCTAAAATGGTGAGAACAAGCACTGCATAGAAATGCATGCCATTTGTACTCTGCATATCATAACATTTGCTAGTCTGATGCATGTCCCTTTAATGTTAATGTACTAGTATTTCAAACAAAAGGCAACAAAACAAATAAGCCTCATGCTGGGAAAACAGAACTTAATGCAAGTATCTAGAGCATCTTCATAGATTAGCCTGTGCAGTCCACACAAACTAAAGAGGGATGCCACTATCCGCTTTATTGTTCTTTTCTTTCAAAGGAAGTCGCTTGTTAGCCAAATTACCGTTCAGGCATAAAAATTATGTTCCTGATTAGCCTGTGAGGGCTGCACAGGCCAATCTGGGACCACACTTTACGCACTTGAATTCAGACCCATTTTCCCAAAGCGTGACTCAAATCTTAACACAAACAAGCGAACCTTGTCTGCCTCCTGCACCTGACATATCTCCTTGCCCGTGCACGGGTTGAGGGTGGGGAAAGTCTTTCCACTCTGGCTGTTTACCCACTCATTGTTGATGAACAACTGAAATACAAACCAATATCCAAAGGTATTGTTTATGACCAACTGAAATACAAACCAATATCCAAACTGATGTTGATGAACAACTGAAATACAAACCATACACACGATCCTTGTTTTGAAATACACGTTATATGCGTTTTATGCATTTTAAAGCGAAATAAATGAAGTACTACATTATCAATTATAAATGCAAACCAATATCCATACTGATGTTTGATGAACAACTGAAATACAAACCAATATCCAAACATATTGTTGATGAACAACTGAAATACAAACCAATATCCAAACATGTTGTTGATGAACAACTGACATACAAACAACTACCCAAACTGATGTTTGATTAACAACTGAAATTCAAACCATTCATACACTCCTTGTTTGTATGCTTTTTACAAGGAAAATAAATGTAGTCATACATTATAAATGTATATAATTTTTATAAGAATATAAATTTAAAAAAAGGAATTACATTGAAGGTTATTATGAATTTAAAATTAAATAAAAATGTTGAAAAAATAATCAAGAAACATGCTGTATTATAGTGTTCATTATTGTCAATAATTGATTGAGATTGATCTGTCTCTTTTAACAGACAAATTATGACAGAGCCCTATGATGCTGAAATAATCGTATTATACTGCTTTTTGTAATTATTTTGTAACATCAATAATTTATTGATTTATTGTCAGTTAATCGGTTCACTATCCTTATTAAGCTAGATCCATAAACTCATTTGAGGCAAGACTTGATAAATATTGGAAAAACCAAGAAATTGTTTACAACTTTGAAGCCAAAATCTCAACCGGAAATGAAGAGCTTGAGTTTGAGGCTGAGGGTCTTCTTCAAGAATTCAACTATGGTAAGGTAAGGTTAGGTAATATAGTTATGAGTCATATAAGAAAATATGAAGAAAAAAATAATTTCATTGTTAACTGCATCAGGGCCGCTTTCACTTTTCAGGGTCAAAAATGAGGATGCACCATGTCAAAGAGACACAAAGTTAACCGCAAAAAGCAATTAAAAGACAATGTCATGTCGTTAAAGACTTATACAAACACTCACCTGAGTATATTTGATTTCTGGACATAGTATTGGGTCGCCCATTTTCATTCAAACAGGTGAATACTTAATCGATATATTTCCCGGTGTCTTACAACAACAACTGCAATGCACGGGTCAATGTCATTACTGCACGGTGTCGTTGTTTTCTTATCTCTTATGTGCAGAGTTACATCCCTTGAAACAATGGCGTGTCTCGGGGAAGAATTTACGAAGAAATCTGATCTTATCTGATATAATCGAGGCAAAGGTATGTTCCATACAATGCATTAAATAGTCATGTCAGCTATTCTGTTAAGTGCAATAGAAATGCCCACACGCGTTTGATTTTACAAGCTTATTTTTCTGTGTTCCAAATTTCAATGTTCCAACGTTATCAGTTTGTTTAAAACTTCCTGTTCGAAGATTTAGTGATCAATAATTGTCAATATCCCTTTCATGGCCATGGATACACTCATACAGTAATTGTTTTCATATGTATTTTTTATTCCAAAATTTTATGTGTAAATGGCATTCCGGCCTTTAACTGTACATATAAAATACATCCATTTAAGTCCTGTACTTTCGTTTTCATATTGATTTTCGTTTACGAAATAATTGGCAGAATGCCAGGTCATTAGAACATTATATTTTAGTTTAATAAAAAGAATAAACTGCATAAGTTGATTTTTTTACATAGACTGTTTAAATTCTGCTCAAATTTCGGGCTATAACCTTCCCATGTGATAAGGTAGGACCTCCCCATATACAGGGGACAAAAATACCACTCGTCCGCTTGTATTGACAAGTAAAATCTCGAAAGGACCAGTGAATTTCCCTAAAGCTCTCGTCCTACAGGACGAGTGAGAAAAGCTGATGTTAAAATATGTATTTTCTGAAGAGTAAGACAGTGTCCGACAAATTTCTTATTTTTCAGGTAGCCCACTGGGCTACCAATAAAAATATTTGGTAGCCCATACAATTTTCCTACAAAATGAAAAAGAGGCAGGTTTTCATCTTTATTTTATTTCTTCATTTACAGTGATTTTTTTTGCCAGAAATTACAGCCGATATTCGGCTGCTTCCCAATTGCAAAAAATGACGTTTTTTCCCAAAAATTTGATTAAAATTTCCCCATAAAAGACAAAATTTTCCCAATAAAGCCAATAAGATTACAATGTAATTTAGCAATAATTTCGAATGAGTGCCGATCGAGATTGCTATCCACATCTCTCTCCATATTGCGGAGGATACCGACGATAGTCGATGTATCCCGATTGTAAACGCCTGTTTTTACACACGCCCAAGATGGCGGCAAGCAGACGAGAAATATGCGATGCGCGGCGAAAATGATAAATAACATTAAAATTAACAACGGATATCATATGGTTATTACGGAAAAATTTAATGCGTGTGTCAAATAACGCAAAATATAACGTTTGAGATAAAAACAACAAATATTCATTACAAATCTTCACAGTGAATGTGCATCACGGAAATCAGTGTTGGGAAATTGGAGTTAGTCTACCGTTACTCACAAAGTTAATGCATTTAAGATGAGTATCGTTCGAAAATAGAAAGAGATAAACATGATATGATTTATATGTTAGTGGATCTGTGTAAAATCAGATTCATATGCATATTCTGCTTTATTATGTTTGTCACGCTTTACAGTTTACTGAAATAGCATTGAAGTGCAAGTGGTTGAAAGGTAAAGAAATGAAATAAATTATTTTAACTCCATATAATACATCATTAACATAGCAAGACCACAAAAGCGTTTTTTTATTAATATGTGTTAATGTTTTCACCATATGATATTTAATTTAAAAGAATACTGAATTAAATTCTTACTGTTAAAGAGGTTATGATTAAATGGTATATTTAAGAATCTATATAGATTATTGCAAGTTCAATATGAATGTGGAAGGATATTAACTTAACATTGTCTTCATTGTAAGAACACATTAAATTAGTACTTTATAATATAAAAATGCTGTCAAACATACTTTAATAATTTTAATTCTGTTCTTATAATCATATTTATAATGTTTTCCAATTTCATGGTTTATCGCGCTATTTTTCCCAATTTCATGGTTTATCGCGCTAATTTTCCCAATCCAAAAGGCACAGGCTGTAAGAAAAAAAAGCAAAAAAAATCACTGATTTACATATACATAATATGTATACATACATATACATAAAACAGCGAGTAGTCTGATGTACACAGTCAATATCGTAAATTAATGTTACAGTACAGGCACCGTGTACTTAAATGGAAATGTACCAAAGAAAATCATATACTACATGTAGATATTACATGTATGTGCACATGTATGTGTACTTAAATTCGGACAGCACGTTAAGTCGTAAACGTGAATAAAGCGTTTAGATGATCAATACGATTGACTCGTATGGTGTTAATCAATGCAATTGCTCTTTTTAACAACAAAAACCAAGTTTCAAGAAATCAAGAGTATTGAATCATTTATTTACTTGTGTCCGACTTTAAGTACTGTCCGAATTTACGTATTGCATCAGTATGTTACGACACTTGTGTGCAGTCAGTATACAATACAATAATTGTTTCAATACTGAAGGAACTGATACAGCTTAACGGTTACGATACAGCGTGTTTACATGATATTTTATTAAGAGAAAATGTCAATGCCAAATAATTCGCGAGATACCCCGGTACTTTAGTTGAAATTCACAACGAAACTTTTAATGGAAATTAAATGATCTCAATGTTGTACCCGCTATGAAATTTTTATTTACAAATAAATACACCCACGCAAATTTTCGCCCGCTTTATATCAGGACAAAGAAATTCATTTCTTAAATGTAGAATTTTGTAACCTAAAATAGCTGTACACAACGCGTGCAAACCGTGGCAGGTTATTTTCGCATGTTGCAATACAACGGTCCTGATTGGGAGCTTATTTCATCATATCTTTAAATAGAACCATATGCCGAAATTCATTTGACACTTTAGAAAATTTCAAACGTTTGTGTTTATGACTCTTATCGTCTATATTACCCACCCATAATTTGGTTTAAAAAATATAAATCGGGCATATATGGGATTATTGATTAACAGTCGATTAATCCAATTATTAATTGACAATGCAAACTAATTAGCAGGTGTTAACCGCGTTCACAAAGTTGTCATTAATATTCATTTTCGGTTTCGTTACCGTTTTGAAGAATCCGCTATTGTTTTGATTTATTTAATGTTTGGCGTCCTTGGATATTTGACGACATCAAAAACGTTGTCGCTATTACTATTTGTTGCGGTTAACAAAGAATTCCAAACTGCGAAATGATGTGCGCCAACTATCCAACCGGCTCTCATTATATTATTAGCAGACGACAAATGTTGATTCTGATTGGATGATTAAAATACACTGTTACTGTTTAAGACATTACCGCAAGTGATCGGTGACTGATTAGATAATTGATTGCACTTTGTTATCGGATTATAAGCAATACACAGTGTACAAACACATGGTCAGCGAGTTTATTCTACGTATGTCTGTCAATAAACCGGGCTACCGCTCTTATAGATTTATAGTAGCCCGGCGGGCGTCAGCTGAAAAATTTCAGTAGCCCGATGAAAAATTTCGGTAGCCCCCGGGCTCCGGGCAATGGATTTGTCGGACACTGGTAAGACTTGTTTTCATTAAATAAAATCATTTTCTTAAATCATAGCTATTCCGAAAGTAGATCGCGAATGAACCGGAAATTGTAGTTGTAAACTTCATACAGCAGGTGCACGTTGTTATGCGAGACTGTGTCCCCAGTAAATATTGGCTTTTTGGCGTAAACTTTGCGCGTCCATGGTGACAGGGAACCAACATATGCATTCACTGTAAGTATTGATTTTTAAAGAATTATTTAAACGCGAAGTACGGTTTCAAACCAGTCTGAATTTCGTCAGAAAAATGTCTGGCATACGAGCGTTCTTTAAAGTTGGCGGTAGCGATGTTCAAACGTAGGAAACGGAAAGCACGCGGGCATTAGAAAAACGGCAAACACAAAATTGTCTTCAATTATTTATTGTGTGTTCCTCATAAATAAAGTAACTTATTTCACTGCTTAACATTTATTTTGTGATCAGCTGGCATGAACAACTGAGAAAGCAGCAATTTAGCAGTGAAACAAGAAACTTTATTGGTCATATCAGCCCTTTGCAATCTTTATTTCACCCATATTTGAAGGACAAGTGCATGTGCTTGCAGGACGAGTGAAAATTTTAATGCCTTGTTAACACTAGAGGCCACATTTATTTTCCAATCTTCATGAAATTTGCTCAGAAGATTTATCTCAATGATATCTTGAATGATTTAAAAAATGGTAACTTTTGCTAGAAAACATGGCTGCCATGGGTCGGGCATTTTTGCTTATATGCAGGGGTTCCACTGGCCCAAAAAAAGTTGTCGCCACTTTTTCGGGGCGCGAAACTGTCAGTTATTCCAACCTTATTAATTATGACAATCGTCTAAGAAACCTTACAACATCAATGTCATTGACTATATTATTACTTTTAAAAGTATGTAAATACATAAATAATAATAAGTAACTTCATAAGTCTTAATAAGCTTTATTTTTACATAAAAACATTGGTTTGCACATGATAAGCAATCACATATAACCAAACTTATCTATTAATGTTAACATCAATGGAACAGTATGCTGCATACATTTTTTATAAAAATTTATTTAAACATACAATCACACAAATGTACATCATCTGGAAGGGAAAAAAATCAAACCTCAATAAATAAAGCCTCTCAATTTAATTGTTAAACAGTTACATTTCAGAAAATAAAACATCTAAATTTAATTGTTTAACAGTTACATTTGGTCTTTGGCTAATATGATGCACATAAACTGAAAGGGAAAAAAATGATACACATCTGAACGACAAACATCTCAATTTAATTTAACACCGCCTTATATATCGTTATAATCATTGATCTTTGTGCCAGTTTGTCCTAAGTGTTACATAATTGAGTGTTCTTTATCATAAAAGAACCGTTAATCCGATAATAACCCACATAAAACTTGACAAAAGCAGTAAAAACACGGACTGTAACACTTTCACGCTTCCGTGATTTCAGTGCACTCTACACTGTAGGTCGCTTTCATCGTCGTAAATCAATATTTACAACTGACAAACGCTGGCCGCTTATGCTCGGTCGCGTGCTTTTCGACTCGCAGTACATTTTCGGATAGGATTTTACCGATTTTTTTAAATTCGCCACTTTAAAAAAAATTGGAGCCACTTACAAAAAATTAGCGCCGTTTGGCGCCAATGGCGATCGACAGCGGAACCCCTGTATATGGCTACAGTAAAATCTTGTTAACACTCTAGAGGCCACATTTATTGTCCAATCTTCATGAAACTTGGTCAGAAGATTCATCCCAATAATATCTTGGACAAGTTCGAAAATGATGCCAGTTGGTTGAAAAACATGGCCGTCAGGGGGCGGGGCATTTTTCCTTATATGGCTATAGTAAAACCTTGTTAACACTCTAGAGGCCACATTTATTTTCCAATCTTCATGCAACTTGGTCAAAAGATTTGTCCCAATAATATCTTGTTATCTCAGGTGAGCCCTCTTCTTGTTTCATTAATTCTGGTTTTGTATTTTTTATGTAAAAATAATCGTTCAGGTGTTGGCAAAAGATCAAACTTTAGGGAGAAGTCACTTCTCTTTTGCCTGGGATCTAGGAGTAGTCAAAGTTCAAAAGAAATCAAGGAGAAGTCATGTTATTCGGTTATATGAAATACATCTTTAAATAAGTTGAGGTATTTTACCTTTTTAACCAAACTGTAAATTATGAAATCTGCGCACTTAAATTTTGTTATGCCCCCAGTAGGGTGGCATATAGCAGTTGAACTGTCCGTCAGTCAGTATGTCAGTATGTGTGTCAGTCTGTCCGTCCGTCAAAAAAAAAACGTTAACGTTGGCCACAACTTTTTTTATTATTGAAGATAGAAACTTGATATTTGGCATGCATGTGCATCTCACGGAGCTGCACATTTTGAGTGGTGAAAGGTGAAGGTCAAGGTCATCCTACAAGGTCAATGTCAAATATATGGCATGTCCGTCCAAAAACTTTAACATTGGCCATAACGTTTTCACTATTGAAGATAGCAACTTGATAATTGGCATGCATGTGCATCTCACGGAGCTTAACATTTTGAGTGGTGAAAGGTGAAGGTCAAGGTCATCCTTCAAGGTCAAATGTCAAATATATGGCATCTGTCCGTCCGAAAACTTTAAAATTGGCCATTACTTTATCATTGAAGATAGCAACTTGATATTTGGCATGCATGTGTATCTCGTTAAGCTGCACATTTTGAGTGGTGGAAGTTTAAGGCTTAGGTCATCCTTCAAGGTCAAAGGTAAAAAAAATATATAAAAGTTAATGTGGTGTTCTCATGCAGCTGCACATTGTGAGTGGTGGAAGTTTAAGGTCAAGGTCATCCTTCAAGGTCAAGGTCATCCTTCAAGGTCAAAGGTCAAAAAAAATATTGTTTTTCAAAGTGGCGTTCTTATGAAGCTGCACGTTGTGAGTGGTGGAAGGTCAAGGTCATCCTTCAATGTTAAGGTCATCCTTCAAGGTCATCCTTCAAGGTAAAAGGTCAAAAAAATATTTATTTTTTCAAAGCGGCGTTCTTATGAAGCTGCACATTGTGAGTGGTGGAAGTTCAAGGTCAAGGTCATCCTTCAAGGTCAAGGATATCCTTCAAGGTCAAGGTCATCCTTCAAGGTCAAAGGTAAAAAAAAATTAATTCAAAGCAATGTTCTCATGAAGCTGCACATTGTGAGTGGTTGAAGGTCAAGGTCATCCTTCAAGGTCAAAGGTAAATTATTTTTTCAAGGTCAAGGTCATCCTTTTAGGTCAAACGTAAAAAAAAAAAATCAAAGCGGCGTTCTCATGAAAATGCACATTGTGAGTGGTTGAAGGTCAAGGTCATCCTTCAAGGTCATCCTTCAAGGTCAAAGGTAAATTTTTTTTATTTTTTTTTAAAGCGGCGTTCTCATGAAGCTGCACATTTTGAGTGGTGGAAGGTCAAGGGTATCGTTCAAGGTCAAAGGTAAAAAAAAAAAAATTATTTCAAAGAAGCGCAATAGGGGGCATTGTGTTTCTGACGAACACATCTCTTGTTCTTATTTTAATTGAATTAACCATTAATTGTTAATTAAAATGACAACAAACAACAAACCAAATTACTTATAGCACCTATAGCATTCAAATGTGCATAAAAATGCATATGATATTTAAATCTAAAAGCCCACAGTTTATTTTGTTCATTTGTTTATGTTTTTTAGGGGAATGGGTAAATTTTTGTATTGGAAAATTGATATTGAATATGATTTGTTTTTCTAAATCAAAACATAATTACCAGGCAATCATATTCCCAAAAGAAACAATAATTAATCTTCTTTGGAGTAACAGCTGTAAGCTTGTAACTCTGTCATCACGTGGCCATTTCAAAAGACATCAATTAAAACTACTGAATTAAAATAATGCCTGTTCTGTCCATTGATATCTTGAAAGTAACAGCTGTAAGATTGTAACGCTGTCATCATGTGGCCATTTCAAAAGACATCACTTAATACTACTGTACTTAAATAATGCCTGTTCTGTCCACTGAGCATTGAAAAATTAACGTGATATTAAAAGGATAGTATGAGTGAAAAATATCAGAAATTTACTGCATTGGATGAATCAGACTTGAATTTTAATATGATGTGAAAAAATCAACACTGTTTGTTGGAATTAAAAGGAAGGTATCTTTACAGTTTAGTTTATTAGTTTATTTCAGTCACATTCATATACATACATATAAAATCAACATAGTAAGAATATACATTAATATCATGTACATGACCGTTTTTTAAGAACTATAAGTGACTATGGTAATGCTTCCGAGCACTGTCAAACAAACCATAGAACCCCTGCAGTCATACCAAATCATTTAGAATGTTAGCCTGTATGGATCCTTATCTTGGTGTGGTTATTCAAATTTGATTGACAAAGCTTCCAAACATCATTACATACACACAACATTCTTTTTACATTTCTACATGTCTCATTTGTTAATGTAATAACTTTAAAATTAGAGCGAAATAATTTTTCCAAGATCTTTGAACAAAGCAATGTTATCTAACAGGGTCCATAATCAGTGGGTTTTTTGGTTTGAATTTGTGAGGTTTCAAACAAAAAATTTTTTTTTTAGATCTCAACATTCAGTCCATCTCCCATCCAGCTTTATAAGTTGAACCTTAGAACAAATAATATTGAAAATAATTTTACTCTCAATTTTGAAGCATTTGTTAGCAAAAAAACAACAACGCTAATTTCCCAATTTAAATCAAAACACCATAATTTTTACCAAATTATAAAGGACCCGGCCCATTTCCCAAAATGGTGGAAAAAAACTGATAAATTTCCCTCATGGCGGCCTTTGGCAAACGCCTATCCTGATAAAAGAATTGTAATCCTTATTTTTAAATAATTGTGTAGAAATCTCTAACAGATGTGTTAAATTATAATGTGAGTTTATAGTAGCAGTTTGAACAAGACTATTGCCAAGCAATAAAAGTCCCCTACCGGCTCCACCATTGTCAGAAATTCCACCTTTGTCAGAATATTTTTTTATTTGTTGCCATAGCAACCAGAATTTTAGACGTAGGAACAAAATGAAATGAAGTGCATCATTTCCTTATTGCCATCTATCCATGTTTAAGTTTCATGAAAAAAAGAACTTTTAGAGTTATCGCAGGATCCAGAAAACCACCATTTTCAGCATTATTTGTAGTCTATTTGTTGCCATAGCAACCAGAATTTTTTATGTAGGAACAAAATTAAATGACGTGCATAATGTCCATATTGCCATCTATCCATGTTTCAAGTTTCATGAAAAAATATTAAGAACTTTTAAAGTTATCGCAGGATCCAGAAAAAAACACCATTTTCGGCAGTATTTCTAGTCTATTTGTTGCCATAGCATCCACAATTTTTGACGTAGGAACAAAATGAAATGACGTGCATAATGTCTATATTGCCATCTATCCATGTTTCAAGTTTCATGAAAAAGTATTAAGAACTTTTAGAGTTACGCAGGATCCAGAAAAAAACACCATTTTCAGCAGTATTTCTAGTCTATTTCTTGCCATAGCAACCACAATTTTTGACGTAGGAACAAAATGAAATGACGTGCATAATGTTCATATTGCCATCTATCCATATTCCAAGTTTCATGAAAAAATATTAAGAACTTTTAGAATTATCGCAGGATCAAGAAAAAACACAACATTTTCAGCAGTATTTCTGGTCTATTTGTTGCCATAGCAACCACAATTTTTGACGTAGGAACAAAATGAAATGACGTGCATAATGTCCATATCAACATCTATCCATATTCCAAGTTTCATGAAAAAATATTAAGAACTTTTAGAGTTATCGCAGGATCCAGAAAAAACACCATTTTCAGCAGTATTTCTAGTCTATTTGTTGCCATGGCAACCACAATTTTTGACGTAGGAACAAAATGATATGACGTAAAAAATGTCCATATTGCCATCTATCCATATTCCAAGTTTCATGAAAAAATATTAAGAACTTTAAGAGTTATCGCAGGATCCAGAAAAGTGTGACGGACTGACAGATGGACTTACGGACGGATACAAAACCATAAGTCCCCTCTGGTGAAACCGGCAGGGAACTAAAAATACTTCTGTCTGCAGTCTTTATAACAAGATGATTATTACAAGAAAATTACAGTATGCCATCTTCCCCGTTAGAGCAGCGCCACAAACAAACCAATATACCGGTAGCTATGTATGCCATTCTAAGCTTAGGAAAATACATTGTTTAGCAAATACATGTAATCTGTAATGATGTGTACTTCGATGGAAAGAATGATAACAGTAATGTGTGGTCTTAACAATCATAACTTGTTGTGTGAATTAAATTGTTGTTTCTTGTTTGCAGGTGATATAACAAATTTGCATTTGGTCAACAGACTTAGCAACTGAGCAGATATATGTGTTTTCCTGGATATAAAGGTAACATAATTGCCACAAGTCTGCAAATCATACCTGTATTTTATCCTCCTCAGATTACTGGTTGCTCATATGTCTGTACCAAAACAACTATATTCAAACCTTTGATGAGCTTTATTTCTCTCAAAATATTGCAAATTACATACCATATTAACTCAAGAGCACAAGTTATTACAAGTATTTCTTTTCATAAATATGAATCACATTTTAATGTATCATGAGTTTTTACTTATATAATTTAATAAAACCGAATGTTTTTGTGTGTGAATGTTTGTTAATTTTTTTGTCCTTCAAACACCATTTCAAACTATAAAGTGAATAAATGACCTATTTTATTAGGTGACACTCTACTGTATTGGCTTAGGCTTGATTTAATTCTTAAGAACGTTTTTCAGAGTAGTTTGTACTCGGATATAAGCAGAGCTAGTACGGTCATGGATGAGCGACTTCTTGGAAAGGCTGTGGAATACCACGGTCCAGACTTTCTACGGCAGTTGCAACTAGAGCAGGAAAAGGTGCCCGCAAACATATTCCTGCATTTACAGAACCACCGACCACAAGTTCCGGAGATCAAGTATGATCAATATGTTAGAAATAATAGAAGGGAACATTTTAGAGATTAGTGCAGGGGTCATTTTAGACATGAATGATCGATGATGTGTTATATGATTATTGTATAGTGCATTTGAGAGTCATAGTAGGTAACATGGTAGAGATTAGAGTTCTAAGTAAGAACCGGTACATATACAAGGAAATATTTAGGAAAATTTTAAACAAAATAGTAGAGGGCATTTTACAGACAGATAATAGCTCTAAGAAGGGACATTTTAAAGGTAATACATGTAGTAGGAAATATTTTAGAGATGACCCACTGGCTTTTAGAATTCATTTAATAATATTATTAAACAGAGTTATTTGAACAATGATTTCACAATTTTTGGGTGAAACTATTTGAATCTGAACACTTTCTTTTAAAAACTCTGTGATTGATAAATAAAACTGATGAAAGGAATCAAATTTAAACTCAAAATTATATTGCATTTATATTTAAAACTAACATGTTGGTCATGTTGGCTTTTAATAGGTTTTAAACTGCTATTTTATATATATTTTTGGGGGGGCAAGTCTAGTCATGAAGAATCAATATTTTAATGTTAAGTTTATTAGAACTGAAGTGTGCACAATGTTTTTATTTGTTGCTTTTTGTTGCCAATGTTTTCTTGACATGCTCTAGGTAAGTATATTTTGTGTGCTGTTATTCTGAAATTTTCAATTAGAAAAAAAAGAAAAAAGAAAATACAACCAGTTACAAGGAACAGTTTAACAGTCTACTCAATAGCAATACTTTTGGCGAAGGCATGAACATAATTTCCTGCATTTTCTGGTTTGTGCCAATCAATTTTCCATACAAGAAAAGCTAATTAAGTTATTTACCTTCTCAGTGTGAGTGAATTTATACAATATATGATTAATTGATTCAAAAGGTGGACTTTATCCCATCATCTGGCATGTAGCATGAAGCTCTCGTGTACTTTTTATTTTATTTTTGGTGATGTTTTTATGTTTGTTTTGTTTTTAGCTCACTTGAGCACAGTGTGCTCATTGACCTATTGGTACATGTAACCTGTGATGTCCATTGTCTGTCCATGTGAAGAGCTGTGAATGTTTTCTTTAAAGGGACCTTTTCACAGATTTTGGCATGTATTGAAGTTTGTCAATAAATGCTGTATATAGATAAATGTAAACATTGGATCTAAAAAGCTCCAGTAAAAAAACAAGAATAGCATTAAAGAAAGAAAACAAAAGTAACCAACTGGGCTGGAACCACTGAACCCCTGCAGTAAAAGTCTACCACTTGAAAAGGTCCCTTTAAATCGAGTCTTCTATGCTGCGCACTGGACAGAATTTGACGTTACTAAAAAGGTTTGTTCGTTGGGTGGTTCTCTATGACGACTGTTACAATCATTCCACTCTGTTATTAGATGAAGTGGCCCCAAAAATGTTTTCAAAATGAAAACTTCAAAGATTTCTTTAGAATCACATGGCCATTAGGTTAAATATTTGGTATGCAAGTTAACATTGTGTTGTCCTCCACAAAGTTCATTGAAATGGTGCCCCTGGAGTCCAAACTGGCTTTTCCCTGGGTATTCCCAATTTAACATTTACTTATATGCAAATACTTGAAAACACTTCAATACCAAAACCGCAAAGGCTTAAGCTAATATACATGCACTATAATACCGGTAGCTATAATAGCTTTCATATTTGGTTGGTATAATTATCATGGTGTGGTTCTCTACATAGTTTGTTTAAATAATGCATTAATCATAAAAACTAGCAAAACCCCATCAGTAATATGATAAATAAAATAAAAATAAAGACTCAAACCAAAGGCATAGATTATTATACCACTGCGCTACAATTAGTGAGCAATTAATAATCCTATGGGCACTCTTACTCTTTAATTTTCTTTTGTTTATATTCAAAATAAAGACTAAAAAATTGAGAAAATGAAGGAATAAATAGTTGTTCAGGTTTTTTAACCTTGCTAAATAAAACTTACCTTAATTTAATAGTAACCTGGTATTCTCTAGTTTGTTGGTATTCAGAATAATGTTGTTAAGCTGATGCAGAAATTATACTATATCCACTACCATTATTTCAGTGACCCCACATTTATCATGAACATGAGGAGATTTGTATCCAAGAAGGCGGACATTCTGTTTAAGCCCTATGAAATGTTGGAGATGAAATCGTTAGACCCGACTGATGACGAAGGTAAACAATCTTGTGTTTGCTTTCAAAGCAGGTAAGAAATTGTACCAAGAATTGAACAGGGCTGCTTGCAGCTCAAAATAGTTTAAGTCAAATTACTTTAGAACATAGAACATTTTCTCATTTGGTTTTTATGAAGTTTTATTTAGGGAAAACAAAGATGTTGCCAGTTACACATTTATTTAATTAAAAATAACCCATTGGTGCAAAAAAGTAAACACATGGGGCGAAATTTTGTTAATTTTTAGTTCCTGAATTAGTTGATGAATGTGGGAGTAAGCCCTGGTTTAGCATGAAATGATTGTAATTTAATGAAATGATAAGCAGATACATGTATGGCGGCTTTTTGCACATTTTTTTTTATCACTGAAACTTGATATTGAAACTACATTTGCATATTTTTAGTTGTAAATGTTTGCACAAGGTTAGAAAAGAAAAGTGAAAAATGTATTTCTGCAAACAATTTTTTTTTTAGTAAAATATACATCATTTATTAGAAATAATTTCATTCAAGTATGATTTGAATTATTTTTTGTCATGGAAAGGGGGCTTTCAAAGAAAGGTGCTTTTGTGAGTACATGTATGTCAACCCAATTTCTGGTTTTTCTGCACATTTGCTATGAATTGCTGTGTGAATGTTGTTGCGCGTTGTCCATTGCAGATTCCTATGCCAAGATGCCCCCTATTGAGACTTTCATGGGTCTAGACAAGCAGTCAGCAAGGACACATTTCTACTATGTAAGTTCTTATCCCCTGTCACCCCCTATTGAGACTTTCATGGGTCTAGACAAGCAGTCAGCAAGGACACATTTCTACTATGTAAGTTCTTATCCCCTGTCACCCCCTATTGAGACTTTCATGGGTCTAGACAAGCAGTCAGCAAGGACACATTTCTACTATGTAAGTTCTTATCCCCTGTCACCCCCTATTGAGACTTTCATGGGTCTAGACAAGCAGTCAGCAAGGACACATTTCTACTATGTAAGTTCTTATCCCCTGTCACCCCCTATTGAGACTTTCATGGGTCTAGACAAGCAGTCAGCAAGGACACATTTCTACTATGTAAGTTCTTATCCCCTGTCACCCCCTATTGAGACTTTCATGGGTCTAGACAAGCAGTCAGCAAGGACACATTTCTACTATGTAAGTTCTTATCCCCTGTCACCCCCTATTGAGACTTTCATGGGTCTAGACAAGCAGTCAGCAAGGACACATTTCTACTATGTAAGTTCTTATCCCCTGTCACCCCCTATTGAGACTTTCATGGGTCTAGACAAGCAGTCAGCAAGGACACATTTCTACTATGTAAGTTCTTATCCCCTGTCACCCCGTATTGAGACTTTCATGGGTCTAGACAAGCAGTCAGCAAGGACACATTTCTACTATGTAAGTTCTTATCCCCTGTCACCCCCTATTGAGACTTTCATGGGTCTAGACAAGCAATCTGCAAGGATGCACTTCTACTATGTAAGTTCTTATCCCCTGTCACATCAATGATTTTACAACAGTTACAATACATATGCTTTATGAAGATATTGACCGTCAATGTCTATTTCCTTTGTACTAAAAGTGAGTTTTCCTTGAACTATTTTTGTCAAAATGAAGGTTTTTACTTTAGAAAATATGAAACCATTTGTTTAGTAACAATTTCGTAAATGCTCATTTTAGTTTACATTCATTGTCACGAAAATCTATTTTAAGTGATTTGGTTTGTAATGATCTTGTAACCAAGTTGTGTCTTTAATATAATAATGTCATTTGAAGTCTTTATATTATGCTCGTATTAAAAACTGTTCATGATATTTCATCATGAAAATGCTTTGCGAAAACTATGATTATTATGTGATGAAAACAAGAGAATGTTTTGTTTCTAAATAGAGCATAGCGTCGGGTGATTTTGTGATTGGAGTTGTATCATCCATCGTGGACAGTGGACTGCTGCTGCAGTTATTGTGCTGTGATGGTAGCAAGAACAGAGACATTGATGATCTCAACATATCCGTGAGTTGGTTCATAATATATTTGTTTGGATATTTTGTGAACGTGGCTCTTGGAAAACGGGGTTTAATGCATGTGCGTAAAGTATTGTCCCAGATTAGCCTATGCAGTCCACACAGGTAATCAGGGACAACACTTAAAGCCTGGTCTTGATTTTTGCTAAGAAGAGACATCCTATAAAGGGGACATTACAACGCACATGCATTAAACCCCGTTTTCCCAGAGCAGAGCTCATAGTTATTTGATTGGCTTTCAGGCAGTAGATCTTTTTGTAATATGATTTTGATAAAAGTATTTGCCCATTTCCTTTTTGCTCGAAATGAGTGAAGAAAACTGGTTGTCTGCTTAAAGTCTACAACGTATACATGTTTATTCCTGTCGTGGATGTCACCAAAGAGACGAGTCATAAGCTTTTTAAAAATGATTTTAAATTGCGTTGGTATAGAGTTTCTGTTGCTGTTATCATTGTTTTTTTTTTGTTATACATAAATCATGCCTGGTATAAATAAAGCTATCATTTAATGTTGTATAATTATCTACTTTCCAGTGGATAATGTTCACAGCATACATATTTCTGTTGACAGTGCTTTGTGCCATGCAAGGAAATTCCGAAGATGTTCCCTACCCAGAATCCTGTAGAGGGGTATCAAGTGAAGGATTTCATTCGAGGTTTACACTGCTTTCACACTGGCTTAACTGTCAATATGCTATGTTCTTTATCTGCCAGAGTGTTTTGAAGAATATAATAGCATAGAAGAGCAGGTATTGGTAGAGCCCATGGTAAATAAAATTGATGTTTTGAAGCATGTGAGAAGTTATCTCACAAGTTTACCTGCCTGGTTCAACTTCAAAGGTATGACTTTTTCTTAAATGTTTTTTAGACAGAAATGGTCATGGCTTTTCAAGGAGTTATTCCCATATTGAACCGTGCTTGCAAAACAACATCTATCTTTGAACTTAGCTTTATTTGATGTTGAAGATAATTTTTCACTCTGTCTGTCTCATTTTCTTATGACATTCTTTCGTACCTTTAGCAGCTGAACAGTTGTTCTCGAGAGAAAAGAGGATTAAAATTGTATTAAATTGACAATGCTGAGTCATTCAGTCTGGAAATTAGTGTATGGACTGTAATGGAACAATAAGTAAGTATCTACACCCATGCTTATTTAACCATGTACTTGGTAAGTCAGCAGGGCATGTTTCGCCTTTTTTGGGATGTGTTCAAATACCCTTTTTTTGTATTGTTTAGGATATTTCAGTTTAAGAAGGTTAATACTCTTTTTTTTTGAGGGGGGGGGGGGGGGGGACGGCTGGAAGACTTTGCAATAATGAAGTTATGTTATATGTAATGAGGGAATGGAGGGATTGAGAACTTATGATGGCCCTGACTGAAGGAAAAAAAAGCGCCCTTGACTCAGTATTCACAAAGCTTCTCCAGGAAATGTTAAGTTACATTTAATTGACAACTGCAGATCACATTTTTGTGTGAAATCTTTCTTGCTTTCAAACTGCTACAATTTTAATAAAGTTATAATTATTTATTTTTATACAGTAAAGTCTTAAGCAAATATCTTAAAGCCATAAACTTAAGGAATTCCTTGAAATAAAGGATTTCCTAAAGTTTTTCCCTAAGGGGCTTTGTGAATGCAGGTGCTGGTAAGGGTAACAGATTGTTCACCTGATAAGCCCTGCCACTGGCCTTGATGTGCCTTTTTTCTACCCTACAGGTATGGTGGTCAACGTTAACCCGGAGAATGAGAATGTACTCATATCCCTGATTGACAGGGGCAAAACAGAGGGAAAGGAATCTGCGCTTACACTGGTGGGGCAAGATTTTGGATTAGTTTTGTTTTCATTTAACCCTTAATTGTACAGATAGATGCACTTTTTCCTTAGAAAATCAAATTTATGTTAAGACCTTTTCTTACTAGATTTAAGTTTTAGAGGCTTCATTTCCAGCCCTAGAGCACTTTAACTTGATTGTAGTATCTTAAAAAATGTAATTAAATTACAACAATTTTCTATTAAATTCAAGTTTTAAAGGCTTCTTTCAACCCTTAAATACTGATGAACAACAAACAGCATAAAACATGAACAGCCTGCAAGTTACTCGCGAGTTGCCTATAGTCATTTTCACTTTTCTTCTTAGCAGGAAAGAGTTATATTGACCAATACTAGGATTTATGTCAAATGTCATTGTGTTAATATATCTCTGAATTTATTGTCTCCCTTGGAATAGCAATTATGTGTTCCAGAAAAGAAAATTCATGAATATCAAAGACCTTAAAATACTTCTGTTTGTTAAGTTGTTGTTAAAAGGACGTATGCTACCTTTATCTATGCTTGATCCATATCTCTAGGCCGATTTTCCATTATTGAACTTGTTTTTCCTGCTTTCTCTACTCTTGGAGATAAAATGCATAAATTTTATATATTTAACTTTAATGCTAATTTATTTTTTGTTAAAATGGACCCATTATGTATTTTAATGACATCAGTCATATGTGTTTGTTTTTATTAGCTCACCTGAGCACAACGTGCTCATGGTGAGCTTTTGTGATCGCTTTTTGTCCGTCGTCCATTGTGCGGCGTCAACATTTGCCTTGTTAACTCTAGAGGCCACATTTATTGTCCAATCTTCATGAAATTCGGTCAGAAGATTGGTTTCAATGATGTCTTGGATTAGTTCAAAAATGGTTACGTTTGCTTGAAAAACATGGCTGCCAAGGGGCGGGGCATTTTTCCTTATATGGCTATATATGGCTATAGTAAAATCTTGTTAACACTCTAGAGGCCACAGTTATTGTCTGATCTTAATAAAACTTGGTCAGAAGATTCATCCCAATAATATCTTGGACGAGTTTGAAAATGATGCCGGTTGGTTGAAAAATATGGCCGCCAGGGGGCGGGGCATTTTTCCTTATATGGTTATAGTAAAACCTTGTTAACACTCTAGAGGCCACATTTATTTTCCGATCTTCATGAAACTTGCTCAGAAGATTTGTCCCACTGATATCTTGGATGAGTAAAAAAAGGTAACCTTTGCTTGAAAAACATGGCTGCCAAGGGGCAGGGCATTTTTCCTTATATGGCTATAGTAAAATCTTGTTAACACTCTAGAGGTCACATTTATTGTCCAATCTTCATGAAACTTGGTCAGAAGATTCATCCAAATAATATCTTGGACGAGTTCGAAAATGATGCTGGTTGGTTGAAAAAGATTGCCGCCAGGGGGCGGGGCATTTTTCCTTATATGGCTATAGTTAAACCCTGTTAACACTCTAGAGGCCACATTTATTGTCCAATCTTGATGAAATATGGTCAGAAGATTTGTCTTAATGATGTCTTGGATGAGTTTGAAAATGGTTACGTTTGCTTGAAAAACATGGCCGCCAAGCGGCAGGGCATTTTTCCTTATATGGCTATATAAGGCTATGGTAAAATCTTGTTAACACTCGAGAGGCCACATTTATAGTCGGATCTTCATGAAACTCGGTCAGAAGATTCATCCCAATAATATCTTGGACGAGTTTAAAAATGATGCCGGTTGGTTGAAAAACATGGCCACCACGGGGGCGGGGCTATTTTCCTTAAATGGCTATAGTAAAACCTTGTTAACACTCTAGAGGTCACATTTATTTTCCGATCATCATGAAACTTGGTCAGAAGATTTGTCCCAATGATATCTTGGATGAGTTCGAAAATGGTTTTGGTTGCTTTAAAAACATGGCCACCAGAGGAGGGGCATTTTTCCTAATGTGGCTATTTATGGCTATAGTAAAACCTTGTTAACACTCTAGAGGCCACATTTATTGTCCAATCTTCATGAAATTTGGTCAGAAGATTGGTCTCAATGATATTTTGGATGATTTCGAAAATATTATGTTTGCTAGAAAAAAATGGCTTCCAAGGGGCGGGGCATTTTTCCTTATATGGCTATAGTAAAATCTTGTTAACACTCTAGAGGCCACATTTACTGTCCGATCTTCATGAAACTCGGTCAGAAGATTCATCCCGATAATATCTTGGAAGACTTAAAAAATGATGCAGGTTGGTTGAAAAACATGGCTGCCAGGGGCGGGGCATTTTTCCTTATATGGCTATTGTAAAACCTTGTTAACACTCTAGAGGCCACATTTATTTTCCGATCTTTGTGAAACTTGGTCAGAAGATTTGTCCTAATAATATCTTGTTTTCTCAGGTGAGCGACTTTGGGCCTTTAAGGCCCTCTTGTATTTTTTATGCCCCCAAAGGAGGGCATATAGTGATCAGACCGTCTTTCCATCTGTCTTTCCGTCACACTTTGTGTTTAGGTTTCGCGTTTAGGTTTCGAAAAATGCTCATATCTTCTATGTCGCTTCAAATAACTTAATATTTGGCATGCATGTGTATCTCATTGAGCTGCATATTTTGAGTGGTGAAAGGTCAAATATTTGGCTTCAAAGCGGTGCAGAGGGGGGCATTGTGTTTCGGACAAACACCTCTCTTGTTGTCTCTTTTGTCAACTTATTTTCTCTCTTTTGTAAGAAATGATGTAATCGAGAAAAGACAATGAACATACTTTTCTAATTAAGAAATGCTTCTCGTGTTTTGTTGAGGTAAAAAAACGTTCATTTATAGTGTCTAAGTATATTGAAATGTTTTAAGTGGGGTGTTTTTACCTAAAGCTAATGTAAAATTATTTCCTTATATCAGTCATTATAGAAGTCCTTAACATGCATTGTTCAGCAAATTGTTCAGCAAATGTAGATGGTGTATTTACAATAAACTGCATTCTGGAAAATATGGGCTTCACGCATGGGCGTAAAATGTCATCCCAGATTAGCCTGTGCAGTCTAGCCAGGCTAATTAAACACGGCACTTTCGGCCTAAACTGGATTTTTGTTAATAAGAGACCTACATATGAAAAATTATTTAAAAGCTGAAAGTGTATTGCCTGATTAGTCTGTGGGGACTGCGCAGGCTTACTGGCATGCCCCTTCACACACATGCATTAAGCCCAGTTTTCCCAGAACAAGGCTCCAATAATGACCAACGGTACTCGTTATTACAGGGGCTGATCCACGAAGAAGACTTCCCTGTCCAATATAGGTAATGCTTCGATGTTTGCACATTTGAAAGGAAAATACAGCCACACTTGGGACCCCATATTTATCTGTATATAAAATGTTATAGGTTCAAAAGTATTCTTAAGTCTCTGTTGGTTAATTCAGGCTTAGATGTGCCGTACAAATAAACTGAATTATCATTCCTAAAAGAAATTAAATCTGTGTAATTTATACATTGTTGTCTTGCATTTACTTCATCACTTATTTTTTATTTTTTTTTAAATTGACTATTGACTATAGTATCAGTCATGTAAAGTCTCTTGTGTCTTTCTTTCAGTTGACTATTGACTATAGTATCAGTCATGTAAAGTCTCTTGTGTCTTTCTTTCAGTTGACTATTGACTATAGTATCAGTCATGTAAAGTCTCTTGTGTCTTTCTTTCAGGCGAAAGCTTCATATTCGAGGACTTACATTCGACGAGCTTGTAAACTCTATTCTAGGGTTTGCAAACCCTGGGAATGTTACCTACCTGCTTACTTCACTGAGGCAAACCCATGAATCGTCTATGATGCGTGGTCTTCACCGGTAAATACGCACTCAAAATTCCACAACCTTGAAAACACCTGCAGCCATTGCGCTGGCATATTGTGGTACCAGGTTTCAATTTCCAGCCTAAAGCTTTCCCCTCTCTCTGGGATTTTGTTTTCAGGTTTTCGAGCCATATGCCTGTTTGTGTGGTTCGGTTTCAGCCAAAAATAGTTTATTGGAAGAAAGAGCATAAATGAAAATTAGAATAGTTTGCAAAACCAATGTTGGAGGTTTTGAAAGTTGGACAATTGAAAGGTAGATAGTTAGTTTTAAACAAAGAACTTTGATAAATCTATATATTTCATAATGGAAAAAGTATAATAAGTATTTGTTAATATCAGTAATAAAAATCCTTGTAACACGTTTTAATCGATGTATGTTATAATGTTTGCATTGATATTACATGTATTATTTTTGTAGATGAAACATTCAGCTTATTCTTATTCTGACACGAAGTGCAAATTTTGTATTTATTAGATTGGAAATACCAGAGAAGGAATATGCAGAGAACTTGAAGAAACAACAATCACAGAAATGGGCCTATCAATGGTGTGTATTAAAAAAGAAACCATAATTTTCTTCTTATATGGAAAATCTGTGTGAACTGGTTTGTGTAAAAAAGGAATCAGAAAAGTCTTTTTATGGTGATTATAATGGTAATTTATAAGTATTCAGGACTCTGGATTGGGTGGCTGTCATGACGTCATGATTCTATTTATAATGTGGCTATCATGTTTCTATTTATACTCATGACCTCATGTATCTATTTATAGGGTGGTTATCTTGTCAACTTTTATTTAGGCCTATAGGGTATCTATCATGATGTCATGTTTCTATTTATGGATTGGCTATAATGATGTCATGTTTCTATTTATAGTGTGGCAGAGGGCGTGGCCTTCTTCAAGGAAGGCAAGGAGACGGAGGCAATGCAGAAGCTGAACAAGGCTCTGCAGATCGACACCAACAACGTGGAGGCACTTGTTGCTCGGGGGGCTCTGTAAGTCTGCTCAATGTTTCTAGCTGTGAATGTGGGCACCTCTGTGTAGAGGCACTCGTGGCTCGGGGGGCTCTGTAAGTCTGCTCAATGTTTCTAGCTGTGAATGTGGGCACCTCTGTGTAGAGGCACTTGTGGCTCGGGGGGCTCTGTAAGTCTGCTCAATGTTTCTAGCTGTGAAAGTGGGCACCTCTGTGTAGAGGCACTTGTGGCTCGGGGGGCTCTGTAAGTCTGCTCACTGTTTCTAGCTGGGAATACGGGCACCTCTGTGTAGAGGCACTTGTGGCTCGGGGGGCTCTGTAAGTCTGCCCAATGTTTCTAGCTGTGAAAGTGGGCACCTCTGTGTAGAGGCACTTGTGGCTCGGGGGGCTCTGTAAGTCTGCTCAATGTTCCTAGCTGTGAACGTGGGCACCTCTGTGTAGAGGCACTTGTGACTCGGGGGGGGCTCTGTTAGTCTGCTCAATGTTTCTAGCTGTGAACGTGGGCACCTCTGTGTAGAGGCACTTGTTGCTCGGGGGGCTCTGTAAGTCTGCTCAATGTTTCTAGCTGTGAACGTGGGCACCTCTGTGTAGAGGCACTTGTGGCTCGGGGGGCTCTGTAAGTCTGCTCAATGTTTCTAGCTGTGAAAGTGGGCACCTCTGTGTAGAGGCACTTGTGGCTCGGGGGGGCTCTGTAAGTCTGCTCAATGTTTCTAGCTGTGAACGTGGGCACCTCTGTGTAGAGGCACTTGTGGCTCGGGGGGCTCTGTAAGTCTGCCCAATGTTTCTAGCTGTGAACATGGGCACCTCTGTGTGGAGGCACTTGTGGCTGGGGGGCTCTGTAAGTCTGCCCAATGTTTCTAGCTGTGAACATGGGCACCTCTGTGTAGAGGCACTTGTGGCTCGGGGGGCTCTGTACGTCTGCTCAATGTTTCTAGCTGTGAACGTGGGCACCTCTGTGTAAGGGCACTCGTGGCTCGGGGGGCTCTGTACGTCTGCTCAATGTTTCTAGCTGTGAACGTGGGCACCTCTGTGGAGAGGCACTTGTGGCTCTGGGGGCTCTGTAAGTCTGCTCAATGTTCCTAGCTGTGAACGTGGGTCCTCTGTGTAGAGGCACTTGTGGCTCGGGGGGCTTTGTAAGTCTGCTCAATGTTGCTAGCTGTGAACGTTGGCACCTCTGTGTAGAGGCACTTGTGGCTCGGGGGGCTCTGTAAGTCTGCTCAATGTTTCTAGCTGTGAACGTGGGCACCACTGTGTAGAGGCACTTGTGGCTGGGGGGGCTCTGTAAGTCTGCTTAATGTTTCTAGCTGTGAACGTGGGCACCTCTGTGTAGAGGCACTTGTGGCTCGGGGGCTCTGTAAGTCTGCTCAATGTTTCTAGCTGTGAACGTGGGCACCTCTGTGGAGAGGCACTTGTGGCTCTGGGGGCTCTGTAAGTCTGCTCAATGTTTCTAGCTGTGAAAGTGGGCACCACTGTGTAGAGGCACTTGTGGCTCGGGGGGCTCTGTAAGTCTGCTCAATGTTTCTAGCTGTGAACGTGGGCACCTCTGTGTAGAGGCACTTGTGGCTCGGGGGGCTTTGTAAGTCTGCTCAATGTTTCTAGCTGTGAACATGGGCACCTCTGTGTGGAGGCACTTGTGGCTGGGGGGGCTCTGTAAGTCTGCTCAATGTTTCTAGCTGTGAACGTGGGCACCTCTGTGTAGAGGCACTTGTGGCTCGGGGGGCTCTGTAAGTCTGCTCAATGTTTCTAGCTGTGAAAGTGGGCACCTCTGTGTAGAGGCACTTGTGGCTCGGGGGGCTCTGTAAGTCTGCTCAATGTTTCTAGCTGTGAACGTGGGCACTTCTGTGTAGAGGCACTTGTGGCTAGGGGGCTCTGTAAGTCTGCTTAATGTTTCTAGCTGTGAACGTGGGCACCTCTGTCTTTGTTTATGTTGTAAGTACCCTACCAGTGAAATCAGAGGGGACTACAAGTTCACCCCTGGTCTGTCCATCCATCTGTCTGTCTGAATCTGGGTCCTGCAATAACTACAAATGAATGTAAGCTAGGTTGGCGAGCAATACAGGGAAGGTGCATGCTATTTCATGTTTGTTATACAAACATTGTGATTGCGTTTTAAACAGAAATAATTGAAATTGTGCAAGATGTCTGGATTCGGAAATAATGCAAAGAGTACTTAGGCAGCGTTCTAGATAAGCTGCGTATCAGCGTAATATGCGCATTAGAAATATCAAGATAAGCTCAATTTATCATTTCTGTGGGTACATTTAAGCAAGCCAATCTGGAGTTATGCAAATGATGTAAATTCTCTGCATACAACGTAAACAAAAAATATAAATAGCTGATTGTCTTTCGCCAAAATGTGAGACTGGTTATCGTAAAAATTAGAGCTAATTTATGCGCTGGATTGTAGAAATAGTTAGCCAGTCGGTATGTATACTCTGAATCATCTAGACGCATGGTAAATTTAGAATTGACTTTTTAACAGACAGTCAAGTGCTTATGTGTTTATTAAATTACATGAAGAGGTCAGCATGGCTTCTTCGAAACAAAAACAAATTACTTCTCAAAGTAAAATTTATTCTTTTCTATACGGCAAAAGTTGTATTGAGTAAAAACATTGTACTGCCAATACTTATGATTTAATTTCCTCTGTTTTCAAATAAAAAAGGCTACACTTAAACGCTAGTAAAACAACTGTGTAAAGTTGGCAAAAACGATTTCCGTGGCTCTCGGTGGTGAAAGCCTATAAACCAAGGACAGTCAAAAAACACTTTAAGAAACCTACTACTAATAAAGAACACACATAGTTAATGGTTTATCGTGTTTAACATGATTAAAGTAGTGTGTCTGTACCCGGGCTATACTCTTGTTTTACTTTTAGCAAATTACCCTTCTAGCAAGGCAAAATTTGACCATTTACCCCCATGCTTTGAAAAGTGGGGGTATTTACCCCCATGGGTCAAAAATTATCTATAACGCTGTTAGCCTAGGTTAAATATAGGGGATAAGCAGGGGTTTTATTCAGTCAAACATTTTTCTAGCTAAGGAAAGAATTGAAAACTAAAATCTGAATTCTGCCATAAGGTGAGGTACTAAAGTTGGGTTGATAAAATTAAGGAAATCCTGGTTTAACTCCGATAATATTAATCTGTTTGGAAACTGCTATAAAACTCTAGTTTTACTAGTAGTGGGGGACATATTGTTTTTGCCCTGTCTGTTGGTCTGTTGGTTGGTCTGTTGGTTGGTTTGCGCCAACTTTAACATTTGCAATAACTTTTGCAATATTGAAGATATGAACTTGATATTTGGCATGCATATGTATCTCATGGAGCTGCACATTTTGAGTGGTAAAAGGTCAAGGTCAAGGTCATCCTTTAAGGTCAAAGGTCAAATATATGGGTCAAAATCGCTCATTTAATGTACACTTTTGCAGTATTTCAATATTCAAGATAGCAACTTGATATTTGGGATGCATGTGTATCTCATGGAGCTGCACAATTTGAGTGGTGAAAGGTCAAGGTCATCCTTCAAGGTCAGATGTCAAAGATATGTGGCCAAAATCTCTCATTTTATGAGTACTTTTGCAATATTGAAGATAGCAACTTGATATTTGGCATGCATGTGTATCTCATGGAGCTGCACATTTTGAGAGGGGAAAGGTCAAGGTCATCCTTCAAGGTCAGAGGTCAAGTATATGTGGCCCAAATCGCTAATTTTATGAATACTTTTGCAATATTGAAGATAGCAACTTGATATTTGGCATGCATGTGTATCTCATGGAGCTGCACATTTGTAGTGGTGAAAGGTCAAGGTCATCCTTCAGGGTCAAATATATGGGTCAAAATTGCTTATGTAATGTCACTTCTGCAATATTGAAGCTAGCAATTTTATATTTGAAATGCATGTGTATCTCATGGAGCTGCACATTTTGAGTGGTGAAGGGTCAAGGTCATCCTACAAGGTCAAACATCATATAGGGGGACATTGTGTTCACAAACACATCTTGTTTATTTATAAAAAGGTAACAATATTGAATTATGAAGTGCAATGAATTCCCAGGGTGCAGGATCATGTGGCTTTGTGTGGTTCACATTTAAACTTTAATGGACGTAAACACACTGGAAAATAGTGCTTTTATTTCAAATGACTTTTTAAAACAATTTTTCCTAAGAATTTCAACTAGTGTATCAAAGACAGTTTTTATGACGCTTATGGCAATGTGAAATACATCAGCATAACTTTATATAATAAGTCTTGGCATAAATTTCGATGTGTACCGCATTCATGTACAGGGTTATGCTGCACGTAACATGAATTTTTGGCACCAATTTCAGACGTAGTCAAGGATTTATTATTTAATCTTAAGATGTCGGCACAAACTGCAAGAAAAACTGCAAGAAATATAGTTTGCTTCACCTTGTGTTTGTAAACGGTTGTTTGTCATTAGATTTTATATCAATTGATTAACCTTTTACCACGAAACGTATTTTGACGTATGTGTGGTCCCTTAGAAAGTAATATTTAATTAAAGACCTTTCTTACTAGAATCAAGTTTTTAAAGCTTCAATTCCTATCCTTAGATACTGATCAGCAGCAAACAGATTGTGTTGTTGTGTTAAAAGCACATGTCCATATGTGAGTGTTTTTGTGTTTTAAAGCACGTGATCATATGTGAGTTTTGTTGTGTTTTAAAGCACATGGTCATATGTGAGTGTTGTTATGTTTTAAAGCACATGAGTATATGTGAGTGTTTTTGTTTTTTAAAGCACATGAATATATGCAAGTGTTGTTGTGGTTTTAAGCACATGATCATATGTGAATGTTGTTGTGTTTTAAAGCATACATTCTTATGTAAATGTTGTTGTGTTTTAAAGCACATGATCATATGTGAGTGTTGTTATGTTTTAAAGCACATGATCATATGTGAGTGTTGTTATGTTTTAAAGCACATGATTGTTTGAGAATGTTGGTGTGTTTTAAAGCACATGTGAGTGTTTTAATGTTTTAAAGCACACACTCATGTGAGTGTTGTTGTATTTTAAAGCACAAGATAATAATGAGTGTTGTTGTATTTTAAAGCATAAGATCATAATGAGTGCTGTTGTATTTTAAAACACAAGATCATAATGAGTGTTGTTGTTGTAAAGCACAAGATCATATTTTGTTGCTGTGTTTGAAAGCACGTGATCGTATGTGAGTGTTGTTGTGCTTTAAAACACAAGAGCATACATGAGTGTTATTGTGTTTTAAAGCCTCATATGTTAATGTTGTTTTGTTTCAGGTATGCAAACACAGAGAATTACTCCAAGGCTCTACAGGATTTTGAGGAAGCCTTGAAATTTAACTCTAAACATCCAAATGCAATCAAGTACATGCATGAAACTCTCCTGGCTAAGGGAAAACTGTACGTATATGCTATATAATATAGGCATGTAAGAACATTTTACAAAAAGAACAAAGAGAGAGTTTCATTCAATACCATAAACTCCCAGACTATTTTTTTAAGTTTCTTTGTACGAATTGTTTTAAACCACAAGTTAATGCATAATGTTACTCTTGATTACAAAGAAAAACGTAAATGTTTAGGTTCAGTTGAGTACATTATTTTGTAACAACATTACCCTCTGTGTCTGTATATTGGTACAACAAGGTATTGTGGTCTTATCCAAGACCGGATTGTCTTTAACCCTTTCAGTGCTGGAACTGAATTTTGAAGGCCTTTGCAAACAGTTTGGATCCAGATGAGACTACACAGAGACACACATCAGGATCCAAACTGTTTGCTATTCTGATAGTATTCTTTGAAAAAAATCGAAGAAAATGCTAATTTAAGAAATTCAGCAGACGACAAATTTCCCAGCATGCAAAGGGTTAAGGGTTTAGACAGTAACAAACAAGCACCAAACTACTGCTGCTCAGCAGTTTCCACATTTAACCTCTGATAAGCCTCGTTTAGGGAAAATTGGGCTGAATTCATGTCTGTAAAGTGTCATCCCAGATCAGCCTGTGCAGTGTACACAGGCTAATCAGGGACAGCACTTTCTGATTTTATGGAATTCTTCACATAGAGAAAGCTGTATTTAAAGAAAACATGCGGTCTAGACTGCACATGCTAATCTGGATGACACTTTAAGCACATGCGTTTAGCCTGATTTCCCCAGAAGGCTCTTCACCTCTGATTATGTTGTTTCAGACACGAGGATGAGAAGGATTATGGCCAGGCAAAGGAGTGCTACCAGCGAGCCCTGGACATGATGCCTGAAAGCCAGGAGGCCAGGGAATCCCTGAGATATGTCCAGTACAAGATGGTATGTACCAGTAGGGCAGTGTTGTAACATTTAAGCCTCATTCTGTGAAAATTATGCTAAATGCAATGCATTAAATGGCATCTCAGATAAGCCTGTGTAGTCCACAGAACAACATTTTGGCGTTTATGGAATTTTTTGTTTAAAAGGGAGTCTCTCTTTTACAAAATTCAGTCTCTGTTGAGAGTGACGTACATAAATTTAGACCAGTTTTTCATAGAAACAGACTCATTTGATTCTCATTGTCTGTTATAAAAACTGAGTTCCATTTTGAAAATATAATAAATCATTTTAAATTGCGCAATATTTCCAAAATCCAACTTCAAAGTGAGGGAAATTCAAACTTTACCCCAAACTTAAAGCAATCGTTTTAATAAGTAATGATTCAGAGTTGCAATAGGTTTGAGGTATAATGACACAACTTAAGGTGAAAATCAGTAGTAAAAATTAAATAATAAAGTATGTATATATCCCATCAATGTTTGTCTGTACATAATTATTTTGCATAATGGCATAATCCTCTGAAAAAGCCTTACCAAATCAATAAACTTCCATGTTCAAACTTTAATGTTCAAAAGTAATTTAAAGCCCTGTTTTTCATCAAGGACAAAGCGGAGGGAAAGTTAAACAAAGAAGAACGTAAAGATGAACGCAAGAAGGAACGCACGCCTTCCCCTGTGTACAAGGAAGATCCCGACCCCTCACTGCCCTTCAAAGAGACCACAGATACATTGAAGAAACTGATACGAGATGAGCACAGGTCTGTATCATAGCTGGCTTGAAAGAAGATTATTGCAAAGTTTCATGAGCATTTGCAATTTTTCATCTTAACTCTGATTTTTTTAGATTTAAATTTCACTAAGCAGAGCACAAGTTGGTCTGTTCACAAATGTAGGTACTCTCAAATCTCAGATATAGGAATATTTACATGTTCTGTTTCAAACTCAGCGTTTTGTCCGACTCAAAACTAAAAAAAAACACTTTCTGTAATCACCAAATTGAACATGATGTAACCTCTTCTAAAAACTTAAGAAAAAAACAACTTCAGACAGAATGTTTACTTAAGTACGCTAATGATGATAGGCCCTTATCAAGAGTCTTTACCTTAGAAATTATCTTGAGGTTATAAAGAAAACTAGTACCAGTATTTTTTCAATTAAGTAACAGTTTTGTCAAGGTAATTTTCCTTTAAAAATTGTCGTAAAAGTGAAAACTAAGAAAACAAGTTCTATATGAACACTTAAATTATTGTCTTGTGTGTTTTTTTGCTGACTTTGCAATCAAAACATTTCATAGTGGCAAATAAAATTAATTAATTAATTAATTAATACTTAGAAGATTTTATGTAGATTTTTAGTTATTTGATGGTAAAGAATATTGAACAAAAAACTAAATGCTTCCCGTGCACTAGTCAATATAATAAACTAAAAATATACAAATAAAAAATAGTATCCCACTGAACTTTTCCACACCAAACCTATTGTTAAACTAAATGAATATTCAGATTTGCTTTTCATTCTTTTAAGGTCTAGAAAAAGGCATGCCTACGACAGCAGACTTCCAGAGGAAGAGAAAATCGATCAAAAACCCAGAAAGCACAGGTCAAGGTCATCCTCGAGTAGGTCAAGGTCAGGGAGTCTTTCAAGGTCAAAGGTCAAATCAAAAGGTCATAAAGAGGAGTATAGCAAAGATTCTAAGACCTTTACACGCAAGTCAAGGTCACCAAAATATGAGTATGGAAAAGAAAGGGATGCGTCGGAGTACTTTGACTATTCTCTGAAGAAGGTCAGAAGATCTGGATTCAGGGAGAGTCCAACAAGAAATATGTTGCCGGAGAAAGACATCGAGAGAAGTAGCTACCAAAGAAGCTCCGAGAAAAAAGATTTTGATCCTCGGAAAGGATACCATGCTGACAGGGAGAGGTACATGGAAAAGGGCATCAGGAAATCAGAGACTCCAGAACGGAGAAGTTCCAAGAAGGAAAGCCAGTCTCCAAGGGATCTTGCAGGCGGCTTGAATCCTGTGAGAGTGAAAAGAGAGAGCAGACGAAGCGAAACCCCAACCAAGGACGAGGTTGCAGATCGACTTGGGTTGGAGGATATTTCGCCAGAAGACCACAATGCAAGGAATGAGGACTACAAGCTATTGCTTTACAGGAAAAGGGAAGAGGATTACAAGTTTAGGGAGGCGCAGAAACGACGCGAAAGTGGCGAGTATTTTGAAAAGGATAGGAGTGGGAGAGATAGGGCTGGAAGAGGGGATCAATTTTTATCTGAACGTGGAATGGCTAAGAATGCAAGTGCTGACGGTGACAGGCAGGAAAGCAGGGGATCATACGAAAGAAGGTGGTATGATCCGTCTCGCGAGGAAAGATATCCTGGTGGAGAAACATCGGGGAGGTTACGAGAGAAAGAAGAAGCGGAGTATGCTGAAAGAAGAATTGTTTCCATTGATAAAAGAAATAAAGCGGATTGGGAGGACCGTGAGTATGATTCCAAGGACAGAAACATGGCTTCAAATGAGCAGCGCTCTTCTAGGGACAACAGGCATTATCACGAGACCGACTCGCCAAGTCTTGAAAAACGAGGAATTGTGCTCGGCAAAGGGTCTTCGAGAAAAGATTCAAAGTCACCAAGGGATATTGGAGATAGAAGCCTGCAGAAAACTTTTTCATATCCCAGAAGTAGGTCAAGGTCACCGGCACAAGATGGGAAGTCGCCAGTTAGAGTGATCAAGATGAAGCCTAAAGGTCAGGATATTTCCCAAGGCAACAAAGGTCAAGACCAGGTTGAAGCCCAGAGCAGCAAAGGTCAAGATGAAGAAGTAAAACCAAAGGATGACATTTTCCGCGAGAGTGGAGAGCCAGCTCATGATGCTGACAAAGCTAAGAATCAGTTTGCTACATATGTTCCCAGGTCTGTTAAGCTTAAAAACAACCCCGAGAAAAGTCAAAATCCAGAACGACTTCCGTCAGGTGACCAGATCACTTATGATGATGGCAAGGGACAAATGCCTTCAAAAGAGAATGCTAACCACTTTGAAAGGCATCCATCAAAGGATGACAGTGAGCATTTATTGGAATCAAGAACTGTAAAGATGAAACCACTTTCGGAACTGAATGTGGACAACGATCCTAGATTCAAATTCCAAGCCATCAGAACACCAGACCAAAAAAGGCCAAGTTCAAGGCATTCATCATCTCGCGAGGGATCCCGAAGTGGCAAGGCCAAATACGACCCTTTTAGACGCTCTGAATCTAGGTCAAGGTCACAAAGCGTCGACATGCAAAGGTCGCAGACATCAAAGACGCGGAGAAGTAGCAGTGAGAGCTCAAGATCGAGAAGTCGCAGTCGTAAGAAGTTAAGATCTCGAAGCGGAAGTTCTAGCTCCGGGGACAGTAGATCTGGCGGAAGACGCAAGCGATCCAGGTCTGATTCTAGAGACGCTTACAGCAAAAGGTCAAGGTCAGAAAGTAGGTCACCTTACAGTAAATCAAAGAGTCCAGGTGGAAAAAGGTCGGAGCCTGTTGTTGTACCAGAAATCGTGAGTCGATGGGATAGTCCAAAGGAGAAAAAAAGTAGGTGGGAAGGTCAGAATTTCAAGCCGGAATCATTCAAGAAGGTTGATTCTAAGGTGGATACAGGCGCTGTTCAATTATTTCCTATTATTTCCTCATCTCCACCACCGCATAGAAGCATGAAGCCAGAGGAAAAGAAAAAGTTGGACGAGAAATGGAAGGAGCTGAAACCTTTAAAATTAGATCCAGAGGAAAGCAAGCAAATGGAATTACAGGACATTGTAAAACAACGGGCTGCTGAAGTTGCTGCTAAAATAAGCACTAAGTTCATCCCACTTCCACCAAGTAATGAACCAGATAGAGAGCTGAAAGAGAAAGTTGCTATGGCTTCAAAAAAGATAAACCAGTTGATACAGCCGGAGAAAGAAAGGGAAAAAAAGACATTCAAATGGGAGAGCAACTCTGATAGCGAAGTGGATGAAAAGAAGAGGAAATCGGTCGTTAACAAAAGGGAAGATTCAGTGAAGAAAAGGAGTAGATCATCATCTTCTGAGAGTAGCCGACGCAGTAAAAGGAGGTCAGGCTCAGACAGTCGTTCCCGATCACGAAGCAGAGACAGGAGATCTAAATCACGATCTGAAAGTAGGAGCAAAAGCAGGAGTAGAAGCAGAAGCCGCAGCAGGAGTAGAGACAGAAGATACAAGTCAAGGTCCCGAAGCAAGGATCGACGTAGATATAGAAGTCGCAGTAGGTCAAACGAAGGCAGATCAAGCAAGGATTATTATCGCCGGCGATCAAACGAGGACAGAAGACGTGACCAAACGGAGTATTACGGGGGAGGGAGAAGAGGATCGGGAGACCAGCGGGTATTCTGGTTTCACAAGAATAATGATTACCATGGTGATAATAAAGATGGAGGATACAAGCCATGGTTACGAGGTGGGAGGGGAAGGGGGAGATTCCGTGGGGGGTACAGGCCCTGGATCCCCAGGGGAAGGGGCCGTGGTCGAGGGAGGGGTTGGGTTGATTACAATAAACAGGATTCACACAGTTACCGCAGCGAGGAAAACCAGGGCTGGTCCGATGATCATTACCACCATGCGGATGTGAAATCAAAATGGGAAAAAGAGGAGGACCAAGTTGAAGAGGAGGAAAGTGGTAAGGGAGAAGATGGGTCCGATGCCATCAAACCACAGGAAACCCTCAATGAGCTTGAGGAGTTTTATCACAAGCTGAAGACAGACAAGAAGAGGAAGCCCATAGATGTTCCTGAGGAAAAGAAGGAGGTTGCATAAGTGGTGATTGGAACTTTCTTACACTTCTGTTAATTTAGTATTCATAAGTGTTTTTGCACTGATATTCTTACTGTTTGAAATGTGCTTCGACAATTACTTGTTTTGTGATTTTTCTCTGTTTGCTTTAAAAAATGTTTATATAATTATGGTTTATGATTGTTTGTTTAGTGACATTGTATTATGGAGGATTTGGTAGTTGCCAACAACATTGACCTGCAATTACTGCATGGACTGCACAGGCTTATCTTGGACAATACTTTACAAACATGGATTAAGACTGGTTTTTCCAGAGTACAGTTCATTAAAAAAAATGTCAGTATAGAAAAAGACATTAGTTTTGTTAGTCAGTAGGAGCAAAAATTATAAATGTTTAGCTGCCATGGGTTAGTGTTTCTTTAAATTGTATATTTGACAGAATACAGTACAAAGTATTGTTTAAATTTGCCTGTATGTACCAACTACATACTTTGCTTAAGTTTTCTGCCAGTCCTCAGTGAGTGCTATGGGGGACAATCCTCTTTGGAATGGATGCTGTTTTTAAATCTTTTTATTAATCAGAACTTTAAATATTTTTTTATTTTCAGTTAAACTGCTGCCTCTATAAAAAAAACATTACAATTCATACAATTATGTTAATTAATTTTAATTAATCAATCATTGTGTTTTTCTATTCATGTTGATGCATTTTAGTAAACTTGTTTAGATTTTGGATGAATGACATTGGACGTTATACATGCATGTATTTATGCATTGGATGATAGTTTAGTGAATATTTAGTGTTTTAAGTGCCATTACTTGTTTTAAATACTTTTTTGCAGCGAATATTATGTTTTAAAGTAGCGATTGAGAGTTCACTTTCAGCAATTAACATTTCATAAATCAACCATTAGTGTAAAAATAGTCATTAGCATATCTTAAATACCATAAACATGATGGTAAGTAGATATTTGGTAGAATGAATATTTGATTTGTTTATTATGTTATTTATTTAATTTTCAAGAAGGAATACATTAATGTATGTTAATTTGTTTAAGGAAGAAACTTAAGAGATTTTGTCATTACTTAAACTGCAAGGTTTTACAAGTAAAATTTGTATTGAAACTTGCTAATAACAGGTTGTTGTTTTTATGCCCCCTAATGGAAAGATCGGGGGCATATTGTTTTTGGCCTGTCTGTTTGTCATTCATTGTGTGTGTCCCAAAACGTTAACATTGGTTAAAGTTTGGTCATAACTATTTTTGAATATTGAAGATAGCAACTTGATATTTGGCATCCATGTGTATCTCATGAAGCTGCACATTTTGAGTGGTGAAAGGTCAAGGTCATCCTTTAAGGTCAAAAGTCAAAAAATGCAATCCAAGGGAAGTAAAAAGCTTTATAAGGGAGATAATTTCTAAGCCTGCCAAATGATATATTAAAATTTTATTTCAAAGTGACGCAATAGGGGGCATTGTATTTCTGACAAACACATCTCTTGTTTCTACATATAATCAAGATAAGAAATTAAAATGAAGAAACAATAGTATAATAATGTCTTCAAATATTTAGGTGTTCTAGTTAAATTATAAAAATATTTAAGTTTACTTTTTATGTGATTCTTCGAAAATATTGCTTTTTTTATTTGGATAACACTTTGTTGGTTTAAATCCATTTGAAAAAGTATGTGTGCATATTTCTGATACCATTCAATCATGTATGTGTTTTCAACACTAATCACTTGCCTTTGTATGTAATACAGGAATAAATTGATTCAAACTTAACATTTGTATTTGTACTTGCAGGTTTCTTCGACATGTTTGACGTTGAAAATATATTCTATATCTTGAATCAAGTTTCGGGTTTAAAATATTAATTAGGTAATGAAAAAACCATAACCCGATGACCATGAAAAAACTGAAGTGGTTGGACTATGGTTTCTACTGTTTGAACCTTCAGTTGGTTTGATAGAAATATCATGTATGTTCTTAGAAGGATGCAATTACTATTTATTGCAAATCTTTTCCAGCTTGTCAGTGTAGTTAACCCTTTGCATGCTGGGAAATTTGTCTTCTGCTAAAATGTCGTTTGCTGAATTTCTAAAATTAGCATTTCTTCGATTTTTTTTTCAAAAAAATACTATCAGAATAGCAAACAGTTTGGATCCAGATGAGACGCCACGTTCTGTGGCGTCTCTTCTAGATCCAAACTGTTTTCTAAGGCCTTCAAAATTCGGTTCCCGCATTGAAAGGGTTAAACATATCTCTCAGCACATGCAAATATTTTCACAGTTATTTCCATTGCTACACTTTACGACTAGTGTCCACCATCTAAAAACTGAGAAGACACTGAACTTCATTAGTTTATGTCAATGTTAAGCTGCCACATTCCCAGGTATAATGATTGATGCACAATCCAGATTTTTGAATAAAGCCTTCTGGAATGTTTTCGCATTTCTCCCGCATGCCATCTGCGAAACATCGTTTTGGTGCATAGAGTCTATATGTGGAGGAGGCTAACTAGTATGTTTTATATAATAAATATAGTGTTTTTGCATGGTATTTCTCTGTTTGAAATACCATGAATCATTTGCAGAGCAATCAACAAATATTCAGAAAGAAAATAAACATCAATTTCAGTATTTCCAATCCTGAACATTTCAATCAGGGAGTCATTTGACCACTGGTTTACAAAATCTATTGGAATCCCTGAGTGTAGTTGTTTAAAAATAAAAGTATATAATGGAATATAGTAAAGCGTAACTAAATAAAATTTCTGTCGAAACTTTTGAAATCCAAGGATCCGTTTCTGTGAAGCTTTAATACTGCCACACCCACTTCGTGGAATTTATTAAATTCCCCTACCACCAAGGATCGTTTCTGTGTAATTTTTGTTGAAAATTAAAACAACACATTCAGACATAAAATTAGTGTTTTTACCAGGCCATTTTAGCGTGGCGAAAAGCCACGCCGCCCTCTCGGATCGCCACTCTGCCCTTTTCAAAGACAAATTTCGCCACGCGCCCTTCTTGTCAAAGGCCACGCGCCCTTATCGATAACATCTTTATTGTCTTATGACCTAACTTGGTCCGCAAAATCAGCGTCCTTGATTGTCTGTGACGCTCCGACTGTGCTTGATTTACTCGAGAGACGTCAACGTCTAATCGACTATATTAATTGAGCAGATTTAATCTATTACAGTGCTCGATTTATAGGTAGACTGCTCCAAAGCTGTGAATTAGTCATGCGTGAATAACCCCGTGTCAGTATCAATCGATAATGCCAGAGGCTATGTTATACCAAGCGCACTTTTCGGTCGGCAATGTGTACTCATCCACGAAATCGTTACTTCGGAGACTTTTTATGAAAAACTCGATGTTATTATCGTGGCAATTGTGCATTGCATGCATTATCCAGTTATATCAAAACATATATTTTTAAGCATAATTACATTTAAAAACACAAACAAATTTATTCTTTATCGCTTTCGTCTTTAAGATAATTAGATCTAATTATTGAAGTAATTACTACACTTAAACTAATTTAACAAAATGCGAATCGCGTATACGATTTAACGTTGATATGCGCACCTGTCGCTCACATCATTTGACATTTTAACAACATGGCGGACTATACAGAATTAAATTGCGACTCGGCAAAATGGCAAATAACGTCGTAAACGATCGAATTAACGATGGAGATTATACATTAAGAAGGAATTAATGAAATGTCTGTGATAATCAATGATGCATAAAAATGTTTTAGATAGCAACAACATTATTTATTTATTTGTAATCTACTCGGTGGATGTATGTCTAGGAAACGAGTGTTTGCATATTGTTAGCGATCAATTTACTCGCAATGTTATTTTAAACATCTGGCAAGATTATTGTTAGAAAATGGGATAAGACAAACATGGTTTCATTTATATGTTAGTGGATCTGTGTATAATCTGATTCATATGTGTATATCGCTTTATTATGTTTGTCGTGCTGTACAGTTTATTGAAACAGCATGGAACTTAAATATACATTGCAAGGTAAATATATTAATATAAATCATAGTAAGTTAAATACATCAATTACCATTAAATGTGCTTGTTTATATGTTATTTTTTCCACAACTGCTTCTGATGCGATTACATGTTTCCCCGTAATTCAGGTATTCAGGGAACGTTTTTGCCCTTTTTTACCTAAACTGCGCGCTAAAATGCCCTTTTTGAAAGTAATGCGCCATGCCCCTTTGCCCTCCTGGGGAAAACACTAAAATGATCTGTAGTTTTCTAGAGACAATTTTACCTGATAGCCGTTTGAATGGATATTATGGAACTTATGGTTTAGGACAACAGAAATATTCCAGCGAAGTTTGGCCAAAATATACAAGGTGGTTTAACTTTTTTTCACATAAGAAGTCCAGTGAAAATGGCTTTTGTATCTAGCATTATTTTATTACACATTATTTTGTGGCATCTAAGAATACATAATATTTGAAAATTATAAAAGAACAGGAAGTGGAAATAGCAAAGAAAATGGATGAACGGTGTTGACACTGAATAAAAGTACGTTCAATATTTTACTTACTTTTTGATGATTTTCACATTTGCCGTGCTCTGTTCATTGCTTAATAATGACGTAAAAGGTTGAAAGAATGTTTACTTTTCGGAAAAAGTTGTATCCCCGTATCATTCCCGTGCGGTAGATGAAATTTTCTTCGTAACGGTGTCGACATTACGGACAGAGCCATAACTGACCATTTATTAATATTCTGCATATAAAGCTACTAAATTTAACTGTTATTAAGTGAAGTTTAAATATATTTCGCTCCATATGTTTTTTTTTTTTTTCGTTTGACATTCTTTTATAAAACAATTAAGAAAATTACCCTTTAAGAATTCGGACCACACACCGTTACTAAAATACATGGGGGTTAGTTGGTCCGACAAAGCATAAAACTGCTTTAAGAACTCTTATAAAATATTGTTTACATATTATTTAACATTGTAATTATGAAACTTATCTCTGTTAATGTCTACCATTTAGATAATTGTTGAATATGGACAGTAAATGGAACCTAATCAAATATTCACCCAAAACCAGAAGAGCCTGCGAGCAACTCACAGTCTGTTCAGGTTTTATGCTGTTTGCTGCTCATTAGTATCTAAGGGTCGGGAATGAAGCCTTTAAAACTTGAATATAGTAAGAAAAGTCTTTAATTACATTTAACTTTTGAAGTGACTACAAATGCGTCAGTATACGTATCTAAATGGTACAGGGAGAAGTAAATTAAAGGTTAATATGAGGTACAGTTGACTGTTGAACTAACACTTTGGCTATAGTAATCTAAAACAAGAGCCTGTCACAATGATGACTGATACCTATCGATTTCAGCTGTTGTAACATGTAGTAAGTTATAGCCATAAAAAACAACCACGGGGAGCACCCAATTTTAAACCCCAGGTTGAAGCCAGTTTTATTTTACTTAAAAAACAAGAAAACCGACTGAGCATTTAATGGCATAAGATACTGCTTAAAAAAAAATATTTGGGTTGCAAATTTCATTTCTGAGCAAAATTGCGACTGCGCTGCAACAATAGATAAAACTCCCAGAACTGTATATTTACCTCAGCCGTATCTTACATATTTAGCTTAGCTGAGCGATTGTGATTGACTTTCGTTTTCCATGCGTCTTCATCATTTACCTTCATACTTCCGAGGCCACATTTATTGTTGGATCTATTATTGTAACTTACAGCATAAGCCCAAAGTCTATCATGGCCTAATTGGAAGCTGGGTCATGTGTGAGGTAAAACACAACCAGGTCACAAGGTCAAACTAAAGAAAATGCTTTTTTACACCCAGGAAGTAAAATGGATGGTCCAAACTTAATGAAACTTGGTCATATTTGAAATAATGATACCTCGGCTGAGTTTGAAAATGTTCCGGTCCGTTGAAAAACATGTCTGCCAGAGGGCGGGGCAGTTTTCCTTATATGGATATAGTATAGTAAAGCCTTGTTCAGACTCTATTGAGTCACACTTTTAGCCCATTCTTCATGAAACTTGGTCATATTTGAAATAATGATACATCGGCTGAGTTTGAAAATGTTCCGGTCCGTTGAAAAACATGTCTGCCAGAGGGCGGGGCAGTTTTCCTTATATGGATATAGTATAGTAAAGCCTTGTTCAGACTCTATTGAGTCACACTTTTAGCCCATTCTTCATGAAACTTGGCGAGAATATTTGTTCTTAAGATGGCTTGGATGAGTGTAAAACTGGGTCATGGAAGCACAAACTAGGTCACTAAGTCAAATTGAACAAAAAGCCTGTCAATACATGTACTGTTAGTACTCTTAAAATCACAATTTAGGTCAAATCTTCATGAAACTTGGTCAGAACTTTGTTCTATTGACATACATCTCAGCCAATTTTTATGTCCCCCATCCACTATAGTGGGGGACATAGTGTTTTTGCCCTGTCTGTTGGTCTGTACGTTGGTCTGTTGGTCTGTTTGCTCCAACTTTAACATTTGCAATAACTTTTTCAATATTCCAGATAGCAACTTGATATTTGGCATGCATGTGTATCTCATGGAGCTGCACATTTTGAGTGGTGAAAGGTCAAGGTCATCCTTCAAGGTCAGAGGTCAAATATATGTGGCCAAAATCACTCATTTTATGAATACTTTTGCAATATTGAAGATAGCAACTTGATATTTTGCATGTATGTGTATCTCATGGAGCCGCACATTTTGAGTGGTGAAAGGTCAAGGTCATCCATCAAGGTCAGAGGTCAAATATATGTGGCCAAAATCTCTAATTTCATTAATGCTTTGGCAATATTGAAGATGCTAACTTGATATTTGGCATACACGTGTATCTCATGGAGCCGCACATTTTGAGTGGTTAAAGGTCAAGGTCATCCTTCAAGGTCAGAGGTCAAGTATATGTGGCCAAAATCGCTCATTTTATGAATACTTTAGCAATATTGAAGATACCAACTTGATATTTGGCATGCATGTGTATCTCATGGAGCCGCACATTTTAAGTGGTGAAAGGTCAAGGTCATCCTTCAAGGTCAAAGGTCAAACAAACAAAAAAATTCAAAGCAGCGCAGAAGGGGACATAGTGTTACTGACAAACACATTTTTTCTTTTTATGTCCCCCACCACTACATGTATAGTGGGGGACATATTGTTTTTGCCCTGTCTGTTGATCTGTCTGTTGGTCTGTTTGTGCCAACTTTAACATTTTGCAATAACCTTTGCTATATTGAAGATAGCTACTTCATATTTGGCATGCACGTGTATCTCATCGAGCTGCACATTTTGAGTGGTAAAAGTTCAAGGTCATCCTTCAAGGTCAAAAATACTAAGTCAAAGCGGCGCAGATGGGGACATAGTGTTTCTGACAAACACAATTTTTGTTTTAAATAAAAATGTTTATGTTCAAAACTTATATTATTCTGAACCCAACCTTCTTAAAAAAGTTGTTCCTTTCTGGCGTCAGGTGAGCCCCTTGTGGTCCATGACACTTTTGTTTTCACAAATGAATGAAAATCTTTAATTGGTCTAAACTAGCAGAAATAAATAAACACGAAACACTTTTTATAAATTTGTTTACTACAAGATTACCAGTACATTGTAAAAGAAAATTTATTATCAGAACACATCCATTTTTGGAATATCACAACATTATCGCTACAATATTATACATTACATGTACACCACTAGAGGAACAGTACTAGCAGGAGGGGTAGGCGATGTCTCAAGCAAACTATAAAGACAACATCACATCACTAGCATTGTTAAGAGATGTACTTGGAATGCCTGTCTTTAACTGACTGACTGAGAGCAGTAAAATTTGTTTATACACTTAATTTTTAATAGGAGAATTAAAAACAATTGTTGTATTCTTTTGTTGGGTTACTAAAGGCAGGGCGACCTCCTACCTGAATAATGGTTGAATGGTCAACTAACAATAATATGATGCTAAAGCCATGTAATACTGTGTGTCAATCTATAAAATCTCAAATATCCAAAAAGAACACTTGGTACACTGTATTTAAGACAACGTTAACCAATTAAAAAGTGAAAACGGGTGGGAGATGTTTTTTTATAAAAAGGGCATACAACTGAATGGTCGCACACCTTCTAACAGTCTGCTTTGGCTAGATTCATAAACTGTTCGTGACTTTGTGTTCTTTAATTCAAATTCTGATTCTTTAATGACAATACATTTTACGCCATATTTTAAAGGAAGAAAATGTTATTCAGTCTCTTTCGTGTTACTTTCTGTTAAAATTCTTGTAAATTATATATACTTAAATGAATATTCAATGGGAAACTGAAATGAGAAGCTAAACGATACTAACTAGGCTGGACACAAAGATGCTAATATCATCATCATCTCATCTGCAATATCTATAGTATCATCTTTAGATAATGCAACAATATGTAACAGTGCAACATGTCAATACGTGTACAACATTGCCCTATTATGTTCACAAGTAGAAAGGAGCAAAGTGTAAACAGTGCATCGAAATATAAAACATACGTAGTTCAATCTGTGAATAAAGATACAACAAATATCAAACAGAAAACAAATGATAAATCACTCAAAATGATATACCATTCTGACGATATTATGTTCAATATTCATATAAATTACATGCAAATGAAAAACAACATACACAATATTTTTGTGGAAATATAGAAGCCAATACCCTCATTAGATATTATAGATGTTTCAACTGTACATTTCCTTTTAAACAAGTCACTTAATGTCACTGGACGTTATACATGCATGTATTTATGCATTGGATGATAGTTTAGTGAATATTTAGTGTTTTAAGTGCCATTACTTGTTTTAAATACTTTTTTGCAGCGAATATTATGTTTTAAAGTAGCGATTGAGAGTTCACTTTCAGCAATTAACATTTCATAAATCAACCATTAGTGTAAAAATAGTCATTAGCATATCTTAAATACCATAAACATGATGGTAAGTAGATATTTGGTAGAATGAATATTTGATTTGTTTATTATGTTATTTATTTAATTTTCAAGAAGGAATACATTAATGTATGTTAATTTGTTTAAGGAAGAAACTTAAGAGATTTTGTCATTACTTAAACTGCAAGGTTTTACAAGTAAAATTTGTATTGAAACTTGCTAATAACAGGTTGTTGTTTTTATGCCCCCTAATGGAAAGATCGGGGGCATATTGTTTTTGGCCTGTCTGTTTGTCATTCATTGTGTGTGTCCCAAAACGTTAACATTGGTTAAAGTTTGGTCATAACTATTTTTGAATATTGAAGATAGCAACTTGATATTTGGCATCCATGTGTATCTCATGAAGCTGCACATTTTGAGTGGTGAAAGGTCAAGGTCATCCTTTAAGGTCAAAAGTCAAAAAATGCAATCCAAGGGAAGTAAAAAGCTTTATAAGGGAGATAATTTCTAAGCCTGCCAAATGATATATTAAAATTTTATTTCAAAGTGACGCAATAGGGGGCATTGTATTTCTGACAAACACATCTCTTGTTTCTACATATAATCAAGATAAGAAATTAAAATGAAGAAACAATAGTATAATAATGTCTTCAAATATTTAGGTGTTCTAGTTAAATTATAAAAATATTTAAGTTTACTTTTTATGTGATTCTTCGAAAATATTGCTTTTTTTATTTGGATAACACTTTGTTGGTTTAAATCCATTTGAAAAAGTATGTGTGCATATTTCTGATACCATTCAATCATGTATGTGTTTTCAACACTAATCACTTGCCTTTGTATGTAATACAGGAATAAATTGATTCAAACTTAACATTTGTATTTGTACTTGCAGGTTTCTTCGACATGTTTGACGTTGAAAATATATTCTATATCTTGAATCAAGTTTCGGGTTTAAAATATTAATTAGGTAATGAAAAAACCATAACCCGATGACCATGAAAAAACTGAAGTGGTTGGACTATGGTTTCTACTGTTTGAACCTTCAGTTGGTTTGATAGAAATATCATGTATGTTCTTAGAAGGATGCAATTACTATTTATTGCAAATCTTTTCCAGCTTGTCAGTGTAGTTAACCCTTTGCATGCTGGGAAATTTGTCTTCTGCTAAAATGTCGTTTGCTGAATTTCTAAAATTAGCATTTCTTCGATTTTTTTTTCAAAAAAATACTATCAGAATAGCAAACAGTTTGGATCCAGATGAGACGCCACGTTCTGTGGCGTCTCTTCTAGATCCAAACTGTTTTCTAAGGCCTTCAAAATTCGGTTCCCGCATTGAAAGGGTTAAACATATCTCTCAGCACATGCAAATATTTTCACAGTTATTTCCATTGCTACACTTTACGACTAGTGTCCACCATCTAAAAACTGAGAAGACACTGAACTTCATTAGTTTATGTCAATGTTAAGCTGCCACATTCCCAGGTATAATGATTGATGCACAATCCAGATTTTTGAATAAAGCCTTCTGGAATGTTTTCGCATTTCTCCCGCATGCCATCTGCGAAACATCGTTTTGGTGCATAGAGTCTATATGTGGAGGAGGCTAACTAGTATGTTTTATATAATAAATATAGTGTTTTTGCATGGTATTTCTCTGTTTGAAATACCATGAATCATTTGCAGAGCAATCAACAAATATTCAGAAAGAAAATAAACATCAATTTCAGTATTTCCAATCCTGAACATTTCAATCAGGGAGTCATTTGACCACTGGTTTACAAAATCTATTGGAATCCCTGAGTGTAGTTGTTTAAAAATAAAAGTATATAATGGAATATAGTAAAGCGTAACTAAATAAAATTTCTGTCGAAACTTTTGAAATCCAAGGATCCGTTTCTGTGAAGCTTTAATACTGCCACACCCACTTCGTGGAATTTATTAAATTCCCCTACCACCAAGGATCGTTTCTGTGTAATTTTTGTTGAAAATTAAAACAACACATTCAGACATAAAATTAGTGTTTTTACCAGGCCATTTTAGCGTGGCGAAAAGCCACGCCGCCCTCTCGGATCGCCACTCTGCCCTTTTCAAAGACAAATTTCGCCACGCGCCCTTCTTGTCAAAGGCCACGCGCCCTTATCGATAACATCTTTATTGTCTTATGACCTAACTTGGTCCGCAAAATCAGCGTCCTTGATTGTCTGTGACGCTCCGACTGTGCTTGATTTACTCGAGAGACGTCAACGTCTAATCGACTATATTAATTGAGCAGATTTAATCTATTACAGTGCTCGATTTATAGGTAGACTGCTCCAAAGCTGTGAATTAGTCATGCGTGAATAACCCCGTGTCAGTATCAATCGATAATGCCAGAGGCTATGTTATACCAAGCGCACTTTTCGGTCGGCAATGTGTACTCATCCACGAAATCGTTACTTCGGAGACTTTTTATGAAAAACTCGATGTTATTATCGTGGCAATTGTGCATTGCATGCATTATCCAGTTATATCAAAACATATATTTTTAAGCATAATTACATTTAAAAACACAAACAAATTTATTCTTTATCGCTTTCGTCTTTAAGATAATTAGATCTAATTATTGAAGTAATTACTACACTTAAACTAATTTAACAAAATGCGAATCGCGTATACGATTTAACGTTGATATGCGCACCTGTCGCTCACATCATTTGACATTTTAACAACATGGCGGACTATACAGAATTAAATTGCGACTCGGCAAAATGGCAAATAACGTCGTAAACGATCGAATTAACGATGGAGATTATACATTAAGAAGGAATTAATGAAATGTCTGTGATAATCAATGATGCATAAAAATGTTTTAGATAGCAACAACATTATTTATTTATTTGTAATCTACTCGGTGGATGTATGTCTAGGAAACGAGTGTTTGCATATTGTTAGCGATCAATTTACTCGCAATGTTATTTTAAACATCTGGCAAGATTATTGTTAGAAAATGGGATAAGACAAACATGGTTTCATTTATATGTTAGTGGATCTGTGTATAATCTGATTCATATGTGTATATCGCTTTATTATGTTTGTCGTGCTGTACAGTTTATTGAAACAGCATGGAACTTAAATATACATTGCAAGGTAAATATATTAATATAAATCATAGTAAGTTAAATACATCAATTACCATTAAATGTGCTTGTTTATATGTTATTTTTTCCACAACTGCTTCTGATGCGATTACATGTTTCCCCGTAATTCAGGTATTCAGGGAACGTTTTTGCCCTTTTTTACCTAAACTGCGCGCTAAAATGCCCTTTTTGAAAGTAATGCGCCATGCCCCTTTGCCCTCCTGGGGAAAACACTAAAATGATCTGTAGTTTTCTAGAGACAATTTTACCTGATAGCCGTTTGAATGGATATTATGGAACTTATGGTTTAGGACAACAGAAATATTCCAGCGAAGTTTGGCCAAAATATACAAGGTGGTTTAACTTTTTTTCACATAAGAAGTCCAGTGAAAATGGCTTTTGTATCTAGCATTATTTTATTACACATTATTTTGTGGCATCTAAGAATACATAATATTTGAAAATTATAAAAGAACAGGAAGTGGAAATAGCAAAGAAAATGGATGAACGGTGTTGACACTGAATAAAAGTACGTTCAATATTTTACTTACTTTTTGATGATTTTCACATTTGCCGTGCTCTGTTCATTGCTTAATAATGACGTAAAAGGTTGAAAGAATGTTTACTTTTCGGAAAAAGTTGTATCCCCGTATCATTCCCGTGCGGTAGATGAAATTTTCTTCGTAACGGTGTCGACATTACGGACAGAGCCATAACTGACCATTTATTAATATTCTGCATATAAAGCTACTAAATTTAACTGTTATTAAGTGAAGTTTAAATATATTTCGCTCCATATGTTTTTTTTTTTTTTTTTCGTTTGACATTCTTTTATAAAACAATTAAGAAAATTACCCTTTAAGAATTCGGACCACACACCGTTACTAAAATACATGGGGGTTAGTTGGTCCGACAAAGCATAAAACTGCTTTAAGAACTCTTATAAAATATTGTTTACATATTATTTAACATTGTAATTATGAAACTTATCTCTGTTAATGTCTACCATTTAGATAATTGTTGAATATGGACAGTAAATGGAACCTAATCAAATATTCACCCAAAACCAGAAGAGCCTGCGAGCAACTCACAGTCTGTTCAGGTTTTATGCTGTTTGCTGCTCATTAGTATCTAAGGGTCGGGAATGAAGCCTTTAAAACTTGAATATAGTAAGAAAAGTCTTTAATTACATTTAACTTTTGAAGTGACTACAAATGCGTCAGTATACGTATCTAAATGGTACAGGGAGAAGTAAATTAAAGGTTAATATGAGGTACAGTTGACTGTTGAACTAACACTTTGGCTATAGTAATCTAAAACAAGAGCCTGTCACAATGATGACTGATACCTATCGATTTCAGCTGTTGTAACATGTAGTAAGTTATAGCCATAAAAAACAACCACGGGGAGCACCCAATTTTAAACCCCAGGTTGAAGCCAGTTTTATTTTACTTAAAAAACAAGAAAACCGACTGAGCATTTAATGGCATAAGATACTGCTTAAAAAAAAATATTTGGGTTGCAAATTTCATTTCTGAGCAAAATTGCGACTGCGCTGCAACAATAGATAAAACTCCCAGAACTGTATATTTACCTCAGCCGTATCTTACATATTTAGCTTAGCTGAGCGATTGTGATTGACTTTCGTTTTCCATGCGTCTTCATCATTTACCTTCATACTTCCGAGGCCACATTTATTGTTGGATCTATTATTGTAACTTACAGCATAAGCCCAAAGTCTATCATGGCCTAATTGGAAGCTGGGTCATGTGTGAGGTAAAACACAACCAGGTCACAAGGTCAAACTAAAGAAAATGCTTTTTTACACCCAGGAAGTAAAATGGATGGTCCAAACTTAATGAAACTTGGTCATATTTGAAATAATGATACCTCGGCTGAGTTTGAAAATGTTCCGGTCCGTTGAAAAACATGTCTGCCAGAGGGCGGGGCAGTTTTCCTTATATGGATATAGTATAGTAAAGCCTTGTTCAGACTCTATTGAGTCACACTTTTAGCCCATTCTTCATGAAACTTGGTCATATTTGAAATAATGATACATCGGCTGAGTTTGAAAATGTTCCGGTCCGTTGAAAAACATGTCTGCCAGAGGGCGGGGCAGTTTTCCTTATATGGATATAGTATAGTAAAGCCTTGTTCAGACTCTATTGAGTCACACTTTTAGCCCATTCTTCATGAAACTTGGCGAGAATATTTGTTCTTAAGATGGCTTGGATGAGTGTAAAACTGGGTCATGGAAGCACAAACTAGGTCACTAAGTCAAATTGAACAAAAAGCCTGTCAATACATGTACTGTTAGTACTCTTAAAATCACAATTTAGGTCAAATCTTCATGAAACTTGGTCAGAACTTTGTTCTATTGACATACATCTCAGCCAATTTTTATGTCCCCCATCCACTATAGTGGGGGACATAGTGTTTTTGCCCTGTCTGTTGGTCTGTACGTTGGTCTGTTGGTCTGTTTGCTCCAACTTTAACATTTGCAATAACTTTTTCAATATTCCAGATAGCAACTTGATATTTGGCATGCATGTGTATCTCATGGAGCTGCACATTTTGAGTGGTGAAAGGTCAAGGTCATCCTTCAAGGTCAGAGGTCAAATATATGTGGCCAAAATCACTCATTTTATGAATACTTTTGCAATATTGAAGATAGCAACTTGATATTTTGCATGTATGTGTATCTCATGGAGCCGCACATTTTGAGTGGTGAAAGGTCAAGGTCATCCATCAAGGTCAGAGGTCAAATATATGTGGCCAAAATCTCTAATTTCATTAATGCTTTGGCAATATTGAAGATGCTAACTTGATATTTGGCATACACGTGTATCTCATGGAGCCGCACATTTTGAGTGGTTAAAGGTCAAGGTCATCCTTCAAGGTCAGAGGTCAAGTATATGTGGCCAAAATCGCTCATTTTATGAATACTTTAGCAATATTGAAGATACCAACTTGATATTTGGCATGCATGTGTATCTCATGGAGCCGCACATTTTAAGTGGTGAAAGGTCAAGGTCATCCTTCAAGGTCAAAGGTCAAACAAACAAAAAAATTCAAAGCAGCGCAGAAGGGGACATAGTGTTACTGACAAACACATTTTTTCTTTTTATGTCCCCCACCACTACATGTATAGTGGGGGACATATTGTTTTTGCCCTGTCTGTTGATCTGTCTGTTGGTCTGTTTGTGCCAACTTTAACATTTTGCAATAACCTTTGCTATATTGAAGATAGCTACTTCATATTTGGCATGCACGTGTATCTCATCGAGCTGCACATTTTGAGTGGTAAAAGTTCAAGGTCATCCTTCAAGGTCAAAAATACTAAGTCAAAGCGGCGCAGATGGGGACATAGTGTTTCTGACAAACACAATTTTTGTTTTAAATAAAAATGTTTATGTTCAAAACTTATATTATTCTGAACCCAACCTTCTTAAAAAAGTTGTTCCTTTCTGGCGTCAGGTGAGCCCCTTGTGGTCCATGACACTTTTGTTTTCACAAATGAATGAAAATCTTTAATTGGTCTAAACTAGCAGAAATAAATAAACACGAAACACTTTTTATAAATTTGTTTACTACAAGATTACCAGTACATTGTAAAAGAAAATTTATTATCAGAACACATCCATTTTTGGAATATCACAACATTATCGCTACAATATTATACATTACATGTACACCACTAGAGGAACAGTACTAGCAGGAGGGGTAGGCGATGTCTCAAGCAAACTATAAAGACAACATCACATCACTAGCATTGTTAAGAGATGTACTTGGAATGCCTGTCTTTAACTGACTGACTGAGAGCAGTAAAATTTGTTTATACACTTAATTTTTAATAGGAGAATTAAAAACAATTGTTGTATTCTTTTGTTGGGTTACTAAAGGCAGGGCGACCTCCTACCTGAATAATGGTTGAATGGTCAACTAACAATAATATGATGCTAAAGCCATGTAATACTGTGTGTCAATCTATAAAATCTCAAATATCCAAAAAGAACACTTGGTACACTGTATTTAAGACAACGTTAACCAATTAAAAAGTGAAAACGGGTGGGAGATGTTTTTTTATAAAAAGGGCATACAACTGAATGGTCGCACACCTTCTAACAGTCTGCTTTGGCTAGATTCATAAACTGTTCGTGACTTTGTGTTCTTTAATTCAAATTCTGATTCTTTAATGACAATACATTTTACGCCATATTTTAAAGGAAGAAAATGTTATTCAGTCTCTTTCGTGTTACTTTCTGTTAAAATTCTTGTAAATTATATATACTTAAATGAATATTCAATGGGAAACTGAAATGAGAAGCTAAACGATACTAACTAGGCTGGACACAAAGATGCTAATATCATCATCATCTCATCTGCAATATCTATAGTATCATCTTTAGATAATGCAACAATATGTAACAGTGCAACATGTCAATACGTGTACAACATTGCCCTATTATGTTCACAAGTAGAAAGGAGCAAAGTGTAAACAGTGCATCGAAATATAAAACATACGTAGTTCAATCTGTGAATAAAGATACAACAAATATCAAACAGAAAACAAATGATAAATCACTCAAAATGATATACCATTCTGACGATATTATGTTCAATATTCATATAAATTACATGCAAATGAAAAACAACATACACAATATTTTTGTGGAAATATAGAAGCCAATACCCTCATTAGATATTATAGATGTTTCAACTGTACATTTCCTTTTAAACAAGTCACTTAATGCTCAAGTAAGTACACTATTGTCTAATGCTTCAGAAAACATGATTTTCCTTTAGTTTTATATTACACATAAATGCAAATTGTACAATAAAAATAAACTTTTAAACTCCTCAAGAATGATCATTATCTAACAGTGAAGGCATTCGTCAACCATAAATTGATGTAAAAACTAGATTTTTTTTTTAGAAAAAGACATCAACATCAAATGAGAAAATGTAATTTTCCATTCATCAACAAGTTGGATTACTACTTAATCTAGATATAACAGCAAACAATTTCTGCGAGACATGATCAATGTACCTTGGGTTATCCGGAAACCATTTTTTTAAGTTGAGTCACCGTGACCTTGACAGCCATTGTGTGAATATGTTTTTTGGCACTGTGACCTTGACCTTTGACCTAGTGACCTGATAATCAATAGGGGTCATCTGCGAGTCATGATCAATATACCTATTAAGTTTCATGAACCTAGGCATAAGCGTTCTTGAGTTATCATCCATAAACCATTTTACTATTTCAGGTCACCTTGACCTTTGACCAAGTGACCTGAAAATCAATAGGGGTCAGCTGCGAGTCATGATCATTGTTCCTATGAAGTTTCATGATCTTAGGCATACGCGTTCTTGAGTTATCATCTAGAAACCATTTTACTATTCTTGACCTTTGACCTAGTGACCTGAAAATCAATAGGGGTCATCTTCGAGTCATAATCAATGTACCTATGAAGTTTCATGATCCTAGGCATAAGCGTTCTTGAGTTATCATCTGATTACCATTTTATTATTTCGGGTCACCGTGACTTTGACCTTTGACCTAGTGACCTGAAAATCAATAGGGGTCATCTGCGAGTCATGATCAATGTACCTATGAAGTTTCATGATCCTAGGCATAAGCGTTCTTAAGTTATCATCCGGAAACCATTTTACTATTTCGGGTCATCTTGACCTTTGACCTAGTGACCTGAAAATCAATAGGAGTCATCTGCGAGTCATGATCAATGTATCTATGAAGTTTCATGATCCTAGGCATAAGCGTTCTTGAGTTATCATCCGGAAACCATTTTACTGCTTTGGGTCACCGTGACCTTTGACCTAGTGACCTGAAAATCAATAGGGGTCATCTGCCAGTAATGATCAATGTATCTATTAAGTTTCATGATCCTAGGCATAAGCGTTCTTGAGTTATCATCGGATAACCATTTTACTATTTCGGCTCATCGTGACCTTGACCTTTGACCTAGTGACCTGAAAATCAATAGGAGTCATCTGCGAGTCATGATCAATGTACCTATGAAGTTTCATGATCCTAGGCATAAGCGTTCTTGAGTTATCATCTGGAAACCATTTTACTATTTCGGGTCACCGTGACCTTGACCTTTGACCTAGTGACCTGAAAATCAATAGGGGTCATCTGCGAGTCATGATCAATGTACCTATGAAGTTTCATGATCCTTGGCATAAGTGATCTTAAGTTATGATCCGGAAACCATCTGGTGGACGGACGAACCGAGATGAGCCAACACAATATACCCCCTCTTCTTCGAAAGGGTGGGGGGGCATAATGAGAAAACTGCCCCCTCCCAGCAGCCATGTTATTCATTTGACCGGAAGCAATTTTTGAACTCAACTCTCGTATCAAGAAAACAAATGTTCTGAGCAAATTTCATGGAAATTGGGCCAAAAATGTGACTTCTACTAAGTACACATGTTTTCACTATATACATATAGAGAAAAATGCCCCGCCCACTGGCGGCCATGATTTTTCACCGATCCCGACCATTTTCAAACTCGTCCGAGATATCAATAAAACCAATGTTTGGACCAATTTTCATGATGATTGGGCAAAAATTGTGACTTCTAGAGTGTTTACAAGGTTTCTCTATAGCCAAATAAGGAAAACTGCCACTATATACATATAGAGAAAAATGCCCCGCCCACTGGCGGCCATGTTTTTTCCCCGATCTCGACCATTTTCGAATTCGTCCGAGACATCAATTGAACCCATGTTTTGACCAATTTTCATGATGATTGGGCACACAATGTGACTTCTAGAGTGTTAACAAGGTTTCTCTATAGCTTAATTAGGAAAACTGCCCCGCCCACTGGCGGCCATGTTTTTCAACGGATCGGAACCACTTTTTAACTCAACCAAGATATCATTAAGACAAACATTTTGACAAAGTTACATGAAGATTGGGCATAAAATATGACTTTAACAGTGTTTACAAGGTTTTTCTTTTTTTTGACCTAGTGACCTAGTTTTTGACCCGGCACAACCCAGTTTCTTACTCGGCCGAGATTTCATTGGGACAAAGCTTCTGACCAAGTTTCATGAAGATGGAACAAGAAATGTGGCCTCTAGAGTGTTTACGAGCAAATGTTAACGGACGGACGGACGGACAAAGAACGGTCACAAAAGCTCACCTGAGCACCTCAACATAGATGGAATACAGATTCACAATAACAACATGTAAGTCAACAAATAGTGAATCACCAAAGTCAATACAAAAGCATCAACATGGTTCAAATGTGGAAGCAGTGAGGCCAATGTGTTATCAACATGTAAAAGGGTAATAAACAATAATACAATACGTAAAGAGCATTAAGTACGCCTTTAAAGAAAACATAATAAAAATGAAACGAATAAAAACAAACAGATACATGTAGGAAAATATGCTATGAAAAAAATGAATAAACAATAACAACCAGACACCATAACCCTGAACAATTGTATCATGCCTATATACATTATACATGACTGCTCAATCAGGAATTATATGAGCGAGCCTCGTTCTGGGAAAAAGGGCTTAATGCATGTGCGTAATGAATTGTAACATATTAGCCTGTTCAATCTGCACAGGCTAATCAGGGACAGCACTTTCTACCTAAACAGGATTTCTGCTATTAAGAGACCAGCTATAAACAAAAAAGTAAAAAAATGCGGAAAGTGTTGTCTCTGATAAGCCTGTACGGACTGCACAGACCAATCTGGGATGAAACTGTATGCACATGCATTAAGCCAGATATTCCCAGAACGCCACTCATGTGAACTCCTGGTAGACTGCTAGTAGCAATTCAAAATATAGCTCAGTTCTTCCAGGAACCTATAACATTTATGATATACACCGATCACTTATTTATTGATGCTTTAATTAACAAATGATTACTACAAGTCAAATGGTAAAAACACTTTTTAAGGAAAGTACCTTTTTTTACAAAATTTATTTTATATACCGATATATTTCAATATTTGATCTACATATACTTGTTAAAAAAGAAAAACAAAATCATCAAATCCAAATTTAACACACAGAGTGAGTAATATCGACCTATTTACACACACCTGACCACAAAGTACTGTTCATAAACATCACTAACACAATTTGGTCATCAACATATCGTCAGTTCTTTCATTAGAGCATTACGAGACCAAAGTTTAATACCATTAACTTATTTACACACACCTGACCACAAAATAATGTTCATAGACAGCACTAACACAATATGGTCATCCACATACCGTCTGTGCTTTCATTTAAGGTAGCGCACCTCTAATGATTTCCCGCGATTTCTTCGAAGGTTGAAGAGCCTACTATTAGGTGCCGTAGCCTAGTGGTTAAGGCGATAGACTAGAAATATTTTGGGATATTCCCGCGCAGGTTCGAATCCTGCCGACGACGTATACTTTTTTGCGACGCGTTTTATTTATTTTCTAACGTAATTTGATTTAATATGGCATATAAGCTATATTTATTGTTAAATACGTTGCAATTTTTATGCACATTCTTCAATTATTAAAATTAAAACAACGTTTTGGCGAAATTGGGTGATTTACTGTTGAAAATACGAACCATGCATGTTGCATTTTTATTTTTATTTCAAAAAGTAAACGGTAAATCTGTCTAGTTCTTGGTATTTTTGCTGTATAAAGTGTTTCTATAAAAACTAAGTTTAAAATATGACTTAAATGATACTATTTTGAATTTTATGACACTTTGTTTTTAACCGACCCAATTTTTACTTTGCTGAAATCACTTACATTTCATGGCGCTCTTCCATAGATAAAAATTTGTAAAAAATAAATGTCTGTAAAAGAATACTTATTTCATATTGTTTAAACTTTAAACACCTTTACAGCATCTGTACACACCAACTGCATGCCCATATTTGGAAATTTGAATGAATTATGGAACTTTTATATACCCCAGGGGTGAAAATAAACTGGACAAAAGCCGAGCGTGGGGGTGGTTTTGAAAAAATCGGTATATTTTTTTAAAAAGCATGGAAAGCCTACCTACAAATTTGCATGTAGTTCAGTGAAATGATGCTGATTAAGAAAATAATTAATTAGATTATATTTGGATATGTGACCATTAGAGGTGCGCTACCTTAAGCATTACGTGACCAAAGTTATATTATATATATTAACTTCCAAACATATTGTCGTAAAATTGTAACAGACGTTAAAGTTTAATATGTTATTATATGACAAAGCAAGCGATACCTTTTACATTTCAAAAGTCAATAATTTATAAAGAAAATAAGTACAGTAGTCTTAAAACCATCCAATGTTTCAAATGGACAGAGCAAAATATTACTTTTACACTTAAGATCACACGTAAATGTAGTACCAGTAATTAACAAAACACACCAAAACATTCACCAAAATATATGCAAAACTGTCTAGCACCGTGTCTTTATGAATATCCGTCAAGTCCCAGATCGAATGAACACCACCTTACGCACCCTCGCAGGCTTTTTGGTAGAATGAATATTTGATTTGTTTATTATGTTATTTAATAATTTTTAAAGTAAGAATACATCAAGGTAGGTTAGTTTGTTTAAGGAAGAAACTTCAGACATTTTGTCATTACTTTAACTGCAAGGTTTACATGTAAAATCTGTTTTGAAACTTGTTTATTACATATTTTTTTCTATATATAATCAAGATAAGCAATTACAATGAAAAAACAATAGGATAATAATTTCTTCAAATATTTAAGTGTTCTAGTTAAAATATAAAAATATTTAGTTGACTTTTTTGTGATTCTTCGAAAATATTGCTTTTTCTTTTTTCATTTGGATAACATTTGTTTGTTTAAATCCATTCGAAAACGTACGTGTGCATTTTTCTGATACCTTTAAATCATGTACTCGAATATTTTAAGCACCGACCAGACGAGAAAGTGTCCTCGAATTATTGCCAGTTAATTAGGTGTGAAATGCCTTTCAGGGACCGGCACACGTCCTCGAGTTATCGAAAATCGCATGTTTGATTTATTGCGGGTTTTTTTATATAGAAATTAAAGGAAAATGCTAGGGACTTCCTTAAATGCTCGAGTTATCGCCAGTTTTCGAGAAATCGCCAGCTCGAGTTATTGCAATTCTACTGTATGTGTGTTCAACACTAATCACTGAATTGCCTTTGTAGGAAGTACAGGAATTAATTGCTTCAAATTTCACATTTGTATTTGTACTTATAGGTTTCTTCGACATGTTTGACGTTGTTGAAAATATATTTTTATCTTGAAACACGGTTCGGGTAACAATTATTAATTAGGAAATGAAGAACCGATAACCCGATGACCATGAAAACAACTGAAGTCGTTGGGCTACGGTTTCTACTGTTCACACCTTAATTGGTATGATAGAAATAACTCTAGTTATGAACATGTAAGTGCTTAGAAGGTTGCCATTACTATTGTATTGCAAATCTTTTCCAGCTTGTCTGGGTTGTTCACCATAACTCTCAGCATGTGCAAATATGTTCACAGTTATTTCCATTACTACACTTTAAGACTAGTGTCCACCATCTAAAAACTGAGAAGACACTGAAAATCAATAGTTAATGTTAATGAAAACCTGCCACATTCCCGTGAATTAATTATAATAGACGAACAATCGAGATTTGTATGCCCCCGGATCGAATGATCGGAGGTATATTGTTTTTGGCCTGTCTGCCATTGTATGTGTGTGTGTGTCCCAAAACTTCAACCATAACTTTAACCTTGGTCATAACTTTTGCAATATTGAAGATAGCAACTTGATATTTAGCACGCATGTGTATCCCATTGAGCTGCACATTTTGAGTGGTGAAAGGTCAAGGTCATCCTTCAAGGTCAAATATATGGCTTCAAAGCGGCGCAATAGGGGGCATTGTGTTTCTGACAAACACATCTCTTGTTGAATAAAGCCTTCTGAAATGTTCTCGCAGTTGTCTCCTGCATACTATCTGCTTTGCATCATATTGTTGCAAAAATGTGGAGGAGGCTAACTCTAAAATATATTGTATGTAATAAATATTGTGTTTTTGCATGGTATTTCTCTCTTTGAAATACCAAGAATTATTTGCCGAGCAATCAACAAATATTCAGAAAGAAAACAATGTATTTCAGTATATCCATTCCTGAACATTTCACCCCTGCACATTTCAATCAGGGAGTCATTTGACTCCTGGCCCCGAGTTCACAAAGCAAATTGAAATCGATTTTCAATGTCAAGTGACATTGATTTTCAATTTTTGTCATCGGTTCTCAAACTTAGTGTTCACAAAGAAAAGCGATGTCAAATGACATCGAAATTGATTTTCAATTTGCAATCAATAACACTGAAATTGACATTGATATTGGGCACAGGTTTGTTCCTTTTTTTGCCACCTAGTGTGGCACCTTTAAAGCGACAATATAACTCGTCGTACCGATCATTTATCAGTTGAACCACGAAGGTTTTTTCCGACATAGACCAATGTACCTGAGCAGTTATTGTAGCTAAACTATCATTGCAGCAGACGTCAACAAAAAACAACTTCCGCTTTACCGCTTACATCCACAAAAAGTCGAAAAAAATCAATGTCGTTAAAACTGATGTTGAACGACATCAATTTTAAATAGCTTCTTGAACTCGAACTTTGTCATCGATGTCACTTGACAACGACTTTCAATGTCTTGCAAAATTGATTTTCGATGACAGTAAAAAGTTTTGTGAACACGGGGCCTGGTTTACAAAAATCTATTGGAATCCTTGAGTGTATTTGTTTTTCAATAGTGTATCAACAAAATAATAAGGAATATGGTAAAACATGACTAAAGATAAACATCTGTGAAAACTTAAAATCCAAGGATCCGTATCTTTGAAGCTATTGTCAATATGTCACGCCCACTTTGTGGAATTGTGTAAATGCCCTTAACAACAAGGATTATTTCTGTGTATTTTTGTTGAAATTTAAAGCAACACATTCAGACATGAAATGATCAAAGGTTTGCTAGTGATTGATAATTTGTATCTGATATCCACTTGATTGGAGGACTTCTGGAAAAGGACCACAGATATATTCCAGCGAAGTTTTCTCAAAATATACAAGGTGGTTTATGAGAAGTAAGTTTAAAGGTTAATATGAGATACAGTAGACGGTTGAACTAACAATTTGGTGAGTAATCTGAAACAAGAGTTTGTCACAATAATGACCAATACCCATCGACTTCAGGTGTTGTAACATGTGGTAAGTTATAGCAAAGCCATAAAAAACGACCATGCGGAGCACCCAGTTTTAAACCCGGGTTGAAGGGAGTTTTATTTTACTAAAAACAAAAAAAAACTCTGAGCATTTAATGGCATAAGAGTGACCAGTGACCATACTGCTTTTTTCAATATTTTTAGGGTTGCAAATTGCAATTTTGTGCAAAATTGCAACTGTGCTGCAACTATAGATACAACTCCCAGAACTGTATATAAACCTCTCTATAAGCCACTTTTATTGTTGGATCTTTATGTAACTTACAGCATTAGCCCAAAGTCTATAAAGTCCTAATTGGAAGCTGGGTCATGTGTGAGGTAAAACACACCCTGGTCACCAGGTCAAATAAAAGAAAAGATTTTATACACCCAAGAAGTAAAATGTATGGTCCAAACTTAATGAAACTTGGTCATATTTGTTCTAATGATACCTCGGCCGAGTTTGAAAATTGTTCCGCTTTGTTTAAAAACGTGACAGTTTTCCTTCTGTGGCTATAGTGAAGCCTTGTTCAGACTCTAGGGAGTCACATTTTTAGTCCATTATTCATGAAACTTTGTGACAACATTTGTTCTTACCATAACTCTGAGTATAAAACTGGGTCATGGAAGCAAAAACTAGGTCACTAAGTCAAATTGAACAAAAAACCTGTCAATACTCTTTAAATCACAATTTAGGTCAAATCTTTATTAAACTTGGTCAGAACTTTGTTCTGAAAAAGTTCTGACATACATCTCTGCTAATTTTGAAAATAACAAGAGATGTGTTTGTCAGAAACACAATGCCCCCTACTGCGCCGCTTTTATACATGTTTTTTTTTTAAACCTTTGATCTTGAAGGATGACCTTGACCTTTTACGACTCAAAATGTGCAGCTCCATGAGAAACACATGCATGCCAAATATCAAGTTGCTATGTGAATGGACATATAAGTTATGAGCATATTTCCAAACCTAAACGCAAAGTGTGACGGACAGTCCGATCATATATGCCCTCTTTCGGGGGCATAAAAAATGTGCCTACAAATTAAATATGTTCCATAAAGTACTTTTATTATTCTGAACCCAACCTTCAAAAAAAAAGTTATTCCTTTCTGGTGTCAGGTGAGCCCCTCGTGGTCCATGACACTTATTTTCACAAATGAATTACAAGATATCATTGAGAAGAATCTTTTGACTGATTTTCATGAAGATCGGACAAAAAGTGTGGCCACTAGAGTATTAACAAGGCAAATTTTGATGACGCACAGCGGACAAAAGGCGATCACAAAAGCTCGCCATGAGCACATTGTGCTCTGGTGAGCTAAAAGACTGAAAACTTGGGCTTATCTAACAGAAAATAATAACCACAAAAGGCTTTTTATAAATTTGTTTACTACAACAAGATTACCAGTACATTGTACAAGACCATTGATTATCAGAACACATCCACTTTTGGAAAATTATGTCACAACACGATTGCTACAATAATATACATTCCATGTACACCACTAGAGAAACAGTACTAGCAGGGGGTTGTCAATGTCTCAAGCAAACCATAAAGACAACATCACATCACTAGCATTGTTAAGAGATGTACTTGGAATGCCTGTCTTTAACTGACTGACTGAGAGCAGTAAAATTTGTTCATTCACTTAATTTTTAATAGGAGAATTAAATACAATTGTTGTATCCTTTTTGTGGGGTACAAAAGGCAGGGTGACCTCCTACCTGCAAAAATGGTTGAATGGTCAAATAACAATAATTTGATGCTAAAGATATGTAATACTGTTCGTCAATCTTTATAATCCCAAATATAAAAAAAACACTTGGTGTCACTGTATTACATTGACCAATTAAAGAGTGAAAAAAAAGGGTGGGACATATTTGATAAAGGGCATACAACTGAATGGTCGCACCCCTTCTAACAGTCTGCTTTGGCTAAATTCATAAACATTTCGTGACTTTGTGCTCTTTAATTCAAATTCTGATTCTTTACGGACAGTACATATTATGTCATTTTTTAAAAGGAAAAATTGTGATTCAGTCTCTTTCGTGTTACTTTCTCTAAACACCATTGTGAATTATATATACTACAAGAGCACCGCATAACGGGTGCCATGCCCGGCTGCGAAAGCTTGTCAGATTTTTTTTAGAGGTCCCAGTGACCTTGACCTTTGACCTAGTGACCCAACAAGAGATGTGTTTGTCCAGAACACAATACCCCCTACTGCGCCGCATTGAAATAAAATTTCTATTTAGCATTTGGCAGGTATAGAAATCATCTCTCTTTAAAGGTTATTACTTCCCTTGAATTTTGTCCAATCCAACCAGGGGGGGGGAGGTGGTGAAGGTCTCACAGTCAATTAAGACCATGTCAGACATCACTGACAACCAAGGCCTGTGGTTTAAAAGAAATCATAGCCAGAGTTGATCATGTATCTATGGACATAAGTCCACAGGTATGTAATGAACATCAAAGAAATTATAATTATATCATTTAAAAAAAAAATGACAAATCAATCATTTGGGTTATAAATATACAAAATAATAAATCTGCAGTAACTGTGAAAAGAACTTCAATTCTTGGTAAGGAAATATATAATATGAGATTTATAATTATATAAATTACTTCCCTTGAAAATAATTGTCTGTTAACAAATCTCTATTTTTAGTAGCAAATAATTAAAAGCCACTATCGTGACTGTAGATTCACCACTCAAAATGTGCAGCTCCATGAGATACACATGCATGCCAAATATATAAAGTGGCTATGTTCAATATTGAATAATTTTCTCCCTTTTTAAAGCTTATTACTTTCCTTAAATCTGTATTTTTTACCATAGACCGTAAATGATGACCTTGACCTTTTACCACAATGTGTTTGTCAGAAACACAATGCCGCCTACTGCGCCGCTTTGATTTATTTAACAAAAATATATATGTGGGCAGGTCAGATAACTATGTCCATTTAAAGCTTATTACTTCCCTTGACTTTGTTTTTTCGACCCTAGACCTTGAAAGATGATGTTCACCTTGAAATTTTACCACTCAAAATGTGCAGCTCCATGAGATGCACATGCAAGCCAAATATCAAGGTGCTATCTTCAATATTTAAAAAGTTATGACCAATGTTAAGGTTTTAGCACGACGCCTACGGCGGACGGCGGACAGCAGACGACAAGCTGGCTATGACAATAGCTCAGATTTTCTCCGAAAACAGCCTCGCTAAAAATGAATATCCAGTGGGAAACGGAAATGAAAAGCTAAACAATATTAACTAGGCTGTACACAAAGATGCTAATATCATAATCATCTCATCTGCAATATCTATAGTCTCATCTTTAGGTATTGCAACAATATGTAACATTGCAAAAGTAATAAGTGGAGAAAAATGCAAGAGACAAATATAAAGCTATTAAATACATGTCAGTACGTGTACAACATTGCCCTAATATGTTCACAAGTAGAAAGGAGCAAAGTGTAAACAATGCATCAAAATATAATACATACGTAGTACAATCTGTGAATAAAGACACTACAAATATTAAATAGAAAACAAATGATAAATCAATCAAAATTATATACTATTCTGACGATATGTTCAATATACATACAAATTACATGCAAATGAAAAACAACAACATAGAAAATATTTTTGTGAAAATATAATTGCCAATGCCCTCTTAAGATATAAGACATGTTTCAACAGTACATTTCCTTATTTACAAGTCACTCTATGCTCAAATATGTACACCATTGTCTAATGCTTTAGAAAACGTGGTTTTCCTTTAGTTTTATATTACACATAAATTCAAATTGTACAATAAATATAAACTTTTAAACTCCTCAAGTAAGATCATTATTTAACAGTGAAGGCATTTGTCAACCATGAAATTGATTTAAAAACTAGAATAAAATAATTTTAGAAAAAGACATCAACATCAAATGAGAAAATTTAATTTTCCATTCATCAACAAGTCGGATTACTACTTCATCTACCTAGATATAACAGCAAACAATTTGTTTGTTTAATTGTAAGAAGTAAACAATTATTTATGAAATTACATTATTAACAAAAACCATCAACATAGATGGAATACAGATTCACAATAACAACATGTAAGTCAACAAGTAGTGAATCATCAAAGTCAATGCAATAGCGTCAACATGGTCCAAACTAGAAGCAGTGAGAAAAATTTATTAACAACATATAAAAGAGTGAAAATAATAATACAATATGTAAAGAGCATTCAGTATCCTTTAGAGAAAACATAATGAAGCAAATAAAAACACACAGAAAAATCTAGGAAAATATGCTACGAAAAAAAAACAAAAAACAATAACAACCCGACACCATAACCCTGAACAATTTTATCATGCCTATATACATTATACATGACTGCTCAATCAGGAATTATATGAGCGAGCCTCATTCTGGGATAAAGGGGCTTAATCCATGTGCGTAAAGAATCGTCACAGATTAGGGACAGCACTTTCTGCCTTAACTGGATTTCTGCTATGAAGAGACTAACTATTAACACAAAATTCCAAAACAGTGGAAAGTGTTGTCCCTGATAAGCCTATGCAGACTGCACAGACTAATCGGGGGTGAAACTTTATGCATGTGCATTAAGATATGTTTTCTCAGAATGCCACTCATGTGATCTCCTGGTAGACTGCTAGTAGCAATTCTAAATATAGCTCAGTTCTTCCAAGGACCACCTATGACATTTCTGATATACATGTACACAAATCACTTATTTATTTTTGCTTTAATTAAAAAATGATTTCTATAACTCAAAACTGATATACATGTACACAAATCACTAATTTAGTTTTGCTTTAATTAAAAAATGATTTCTATAACTCAAAAAGTATTAACACTTTTTAAGGAAAGTACCTGATTTTTACGTAATTTATTTCATATACTGGTATGCAGTATAAATTTCAATCTTTGATCAACATATACTTGTTACAGAAGAAAAACAAAAAACTTCAAATCCCACTTGAACACACAGAGTGATTAATAACAACCTTTTTACATACACTTTACCACAAAATACTGTTCATAAAGATCACTAACACAATATGGTCATCCACATACCGTCTGTACTTTCTTTAGAGCATTACGAGACCAAAGTTAAATAACATAAACTTCCAAACATATTTTCATATATTTATAACAGATGTAAAAGTTTAATTTTAATATTTTAATGTAAGTCAAAGCAAAAAAGGCGATGACTTATACACTTCAAAGTCAATATAGACTAATAAAGAAAATAAGTACAGTAGCCTTAAAGCCATCCAATCCGTCAAATGGACAGAGCAAAAGTTTACTGATACACTTAAGACCAAAAGTCAATAAAGTACAGATAATTAACAAAGCACACCAAAACATTCACTAAAATATCTGCAAAACTGTCTAGCACCGTGTCTTCATGAATATCCGTCAAGTCCCAGATCGAATATACACCACCCTGAGCAGGCTACATGGTGTCCATTCTTTCGTATGACCCAGTAGAAGTCTCCGCTTTGTTGTAGCTGCTAACGAGTTTCATCCACCCTACTGCTGGCGTCTGGAATGGTTGTCGTCTGAAATATGGGGCAAGAAAACGGTCAGCATCTTGTCCCAACTTTCTTGGTTTATGGGATTTTGGGTGGGATGGGAAGAAATAAAATTCTGTACACAAAACTCTTATTATGTTGGAAATGGTGCAATACATGAGATGAGCGAAACACGATATAAATGTGGTTAAAAGCTGATATATTTATAATATTAAAGCCAGAAACTGGATAATTCAGGTAGGCTGAGAGGGGTGGGGGAAGTCTGTGTCCTTAGGAGATTAATGGATTTAATTTTAAATAACTGATCCCACTAATATATATAATACTATGATTGTCTTAGCATCACATATACAAATTAGCCTGGTTTTTTTTTAAATCAATTTTATTGACATCATTCTATAATTTATTTTTTATAAGGAAAGAAAACAGTATTCTTTTTTTAATAATTTTGCTTAACAATCTATGTATTATTTCCAGTATATGATACTTCATTGAAATTTGCACAATAACTTAATTCATTCTGAAGGTTGGACAATTAAAATGGTTAAGTTATAAATGCAATTTTTAGCAAAGCTCTATTTAAAAAATTGTTCTATGCACCTCAAGTAAAATTTGTGTTCTCCAAAACAAGACTGGGACTAAAGCTAAGTATTACATCTGTCATTAATGTTTGCTGTAATATAGACAATTTATGGTGGAATTGTTTGTAATGTTTGAGAATCAAAGCCAACAGTGCAGTTTAAGTTTTGTAGGATGAAATAAATATACAAAGAACAGGTTTTAAAAAGAAATGAGTAGAAAAAAGAACTATTAATAAAGGCTTCTAAAATTTCAAATATACTTTTACCAATTATTGTAGAACTAACACTTCTACACTATAATCATGCACAGTTAATACAGCTAATATCTAAAAATACAGCCAGCTAAAGTAAATAGAAAAAAGAAAGATGGAAATAAAAAATTGCCAAAGAAGAATGAAGCAAAGATGTTGCAAAGATGAAATACTAAAATAGAAATGTTCGTTCATGATGAATAGATTAGAAGATATCCAGATATGGTCACAAAATAGTGATTTAATGTTCGTTCATTTGCCGCATCGTACAAAAAAATTGAGCCTACATAATTTGTCTAACATCTGATTTTTTTTTTTTTAAACGTGTGTGTTTTTTTCTATTAATTTTGGTTAAGCCTACATATTTTGCAATACAGACAGTTTACCGTACTTTCCTTTAATCAATTAATTGTACAACATGACAGCATTTTATAAGCTGAATGCATTTGGCAGAATTGTTCAACAAAATATGAATACATTAGCTTCTATTATTATACACTTTCTCTCGGCTATGATTATATTGAAAATATAATAAAAACATTTATATTTAAATTGCACTTGCTTGCCAAAAAATGGCTGCAATTTTTTGGGGAATATAAATATCAATTTATAGTGGCCAAAAGTTATCAGACAGAACAGAAAAGTAACATACCATAATGAAATGATAAACTAAATGATACAGGTAGCGATAAGGAAAAATAATTTACGAAAAAGAAATAAAGTAACATACTTCTTCTACATTTATTTAGCCATGTCACATGGCTTCATTCTATTTCTAGTTTGCATTCTACTACACTGTGACAAAAAAGAGCAACATAAAGGACATGTTATAACTATTCACAAATGTTTTCATTCAACTTCATGATCAATAATGATTTCAATGGAAATTGTCACTTTTTGTCCCTTGCCATTTCAAAATAAACTTAACATGAAAACCAGTGCTGTAAATATGATCTATATTCATTCAAAGCTGACATCATAATTGAATTCAAATAACGTAAAATGATGATGATGTTGGTACGATGATCCCTAGCTGTGAGTGACACAGTCTACCTGATGATGATTTATTAATCATGCATCATGAAACATTCAGCTCATGCAAAATCAACTCAATAAAATCCAGTCATGAAAATAAATCGGCTACTCCATATTTTGCACAACAGCGCATCTTGCATTCCGCTGGCTCCCAATTGAAACTGTCCCGAAATGGAAAGTTTCAAAGTAGGACACATAGCAGCATGTGTTCAGCCTTACGTTAAAAAATAGCAGCTAACAAAAAATAGATTTGACATACACTCAAGTTTTCTTACCATACCTGATTTATTATAGTTTCACAGAAAATATGTTAATAAAACTATGCATACAAATATAAACGACTTATTAGAATCAAACAAGAGAATTGTTATTTAAGTTAGTAAGGGAAAAAATGAACTTATTAATACTTACTAGTTTCTTACAAACAAAATCATCAACAAATAGTAAATAAATCAAATTTAAGGTGAAACATAATATTTAAAGAAACCAAACTACAGGTTTGTTTACATATCTTAATTTATTGTGCTTGAACTCAATATAATAATATACTAGGTACTTTGAATTAAATGTAAGCAAAATTAAATTTTGTTCAAAGCAGCACTTATTTATGTTTGCTAATTTTAATAACTAGAGATTGAGAACGTGTTGAACATCAAGAGTAAAACTTACGAAGGTTTCTTCTCATTCAAATCTGTTGTTTCCTTGACATCTGTGAATTTTTCCATGCCTGACATTGCGTGATTGAAACACTGTACCATTTCTGAAATTAAACACGTTTAATAAAGCACTGCACCATTTCTGAAATAAAACATAAAATACTGTATTGTTTCTTTAAAAAAAAACATGTTTAATAAGACACTATATCATTTCTGAAATAATTGTCCTTTTTTAAATTGCCAATTTTTTTCGACTACAAAATTCAGACTAAAACTTGGCATAAGGTCTCTTATAGGACAGGATCCTGAGTTCTATGCCGAACATGTACTTATGACACATCACAGTTTGTTTATGGTCAAATTTGAGGTCAGAATTCACATTCCAATTTTGTTATTTATTTTTTATTGCAAAATGTAGATCATCTTCCTATCCAGCTCTCAAAGTAAATAAAGTGTTTAACACATTTTATTCTCATTTTCAAAGCAAAAAAAACACAACACCACCAATTTCTAAATTTAAGTCAAAACGGCCAGTTTTTTTAAATTCAAAGGTCCCCAATCCCATTCCCTAAAGGTGAAAAAAACACTGTCACATATTAGCAAAGTCAGCAGACACATTCAATCCTCACCATCATCCAGTTTGCTAATCTTTCCCGCCATCTGTAGCAACTCTGCCACCTCAACGTCTGCAGGAATCCTGGGGAACCTCAACCCCTCCTCATCCACGTGTAGACCGAGCTGTTCCAGCAGGCCGATCATGTACGGGTTCTGCATTAGTGACACCTGTAATGCACGTACCAGCTGTTATATTAAACTTTAAGTTGTTTTAGATTGAGTTGGGTTCAGAGACAAATGGGGCTTAATGCATGTGCGTGCAGAATTGTCCCATATTAGCCTGCACAGTCTTAACACTTGATGCACACGCATTAAGCCCAGTTTTCCCAGAATACTTGATGCACACGCATTAAGCCCTGTTTTCTCATGATGCACACGCATTAAGCCCAGTTTTCCCAGAATACTTGATGCACACGCATTAAGCCCTGTTTTCTCATGATGCACACGCATTAAGCCCAGTTTTCCCAGAACAAGGCTAATTTAATTTAGGGATGCCTGTAAATACCAATATCTGTATTTGAAAATTATAGAATTATATTATGAATTGCAGTCCACACAGGCTAATCAGGGAAGACTCTTTCTGCTTTAAGTGGATTTAAGCTAAAAAGAGACTCGCTTTAAATATCAAAATACCATAAAAGAGAGAAGTGTTGTCCCTGATTAGCCTGTGGAGTGTACAGGTTTACCTGAGACGACACATGATGCACATGCATATAGCCCCGTTTTTCCAGAGCTAAACTCAAGGCAAAGATTAACCATGACATCAACTTTACTAAAGATATCAAGGGAGAGGAAGGCAGGGGCTGGGAAGGTCGAGTCTCACCTGCTCCTCATTGTACATGACCACAGGCACGTCTTTCTTCTTAAGTGCGAAGTACTTGATCACTGGCTCTATCCTGGAGCCCGGCAGTACAGCTCCTGGAGGTACAACATAGCATTGGTAAATATTGCTACTCAGGAAATCTAGGTAATTATTATTGACCACTTGAAATGTCAAAGATATAATGTTGTATTGGTTCAACAAGAATATTCATACCATGTCATTATGGTAATGATATTTACTGGAAACAAGCAAATTCGTTGAATTGATATCCCCCGCCAATATGCTTCTGGACACAACAGTGTTATTTTTGACACTCAGCTAAAAAAAAGCATTTTTTTAAGATACAAAGGGCCATAACTCCGTTATTAACAGATGGTGTACAATGCCATTTGGCGTGCATCATCCTCTTATCCATATATATACTAATACCAAGTTTTAATGAAATCCGCCAAAGCACTTCCAAGATATGACTCCGGACACAAAAGTGATGGACGGACGGACGGACAGAGGGAAGAACGGACAACGCAAAAACAATATCCCTTCCGCCTATGGCGGGGGATAATAAAAATTGTCAGGTGTGATTGTTCGAATTGTAGGGTACATATTAACAACTGTTGATGACATCAACAAATTGTTCAAATAAAAGGTGTTCAACTTTTCCGGATTTCTACAACTTTGGAAAAACATCTGCAGGTTCAAAAGACACTGACATATTTTATTCACCAAATATATTTTCATTCAAATTGATAGAATATGTATTTTTTAAAATTATTTATTATATTGTGTCAGCTTTGCTTGCAACTTTATGACTACAGATTTGTGGGTTTTTCCAAAAACTTAAAGCCAATTCCGGCGAACGTCTATTGTCGAAAATATCATTATATAAATATTTAACCCTTTCAGGCTAAGAAGCAGAGTAAAAATGACTTCATGTAACCAGAATAAAAAAATAACAGTCTGAGAGTAACTCGCAGTCTGATCAGGTTTTATTCTGTTTGCCTCTCATCAGTATCTTAGGTTTGAAAAGGAAGCCTTAAAACTTGAATCAGGGCCCCTATTCACCAACACTTTCTTAGACTTACGAATAAAGAATAAAGAATAGACTTGGAACCAAGACAAATGCATTATGTGTTTGCAAATACATTCAAGCCTCCAATGGTGATCATGTCATAAACAAACAAGAGCTGTCAGAGGACAGCGCGCTCGACTATTCGAGTGCTTGACAGTATAACGTAAGCCAGCAATCGAAAATTGTTCACATTCAATAATTTTTAGACGATCTTTCAAAAATAAAAAAAGGAAAAAAAAATATTTAGGGGGGGGGGGGGGGGTGAGAGGGCGGTATAATGTGGGGTGTGGTAATTTATAAGATGACGTTTAAAAAAAAAAAAATGGGGGGGGGGGATGAGCTTGGGGGGGGAGGGATTCTGGGTAGGGGCGTGGGGTATAAGTTTAGTTTAAACCTATTTATTTTAGCTTGATTGCATCGAAAGCCTAAGGCTTATTTGAAACGCTCTTGAGTCTGTTTCCTGGGCCTAGAAACCAGTACTTGGTGTCTTTTGGGGAGATCTAAAGAACGCTCCCACAGTGGGGATCGAACCCGTGACCTCCCAGTCGCTAGGCGGACTGTTTGGGTGGAATCCATTGTGGTATGCAGGTAAGTGTTGTTTTGTCAAAGTAATAATAAAATGTGATCATAAATAAAGAAGTTATGGCAATTGAAGCAAAATGTTCAATTATCTAAGTGTAAAAGGGGCCATAATTATGTCAAAATGCTTGATACAGTGGTCTCCTCTTGTTTATAGGTTGGGGTCATGTTGGTAAACAAGTACGCACCATATAAAAGCAATATGTCAAAGGATATAGGAAATATTTGGGGTAGTGCACAAACTTTAACATAGACTTATCAATAATATGCATATTCTAAGTATAAAAGGGGCAATAATTATGACAAAATGCTTGATAGAGTTGTCTGCTCTTGTTTATAGGTTTGGGTGATGTTGGTTAACACGTATGCAAAATATGAAAGCAATATGTCAAGGGACAATGAAAATAAATGGGGAAGTACGCAAACTTTAACATAGATTTATCAATAATATGCATATTCTAAGTATAAAAGGGGCCATAATTATAACAAAATGCTTGATAGAGTTGTCTGCTCTTGTTTATAGGTTGGGGTCATGTTGGTAAACAAGTATGCAAAATATAAAGCAATATGTCAAGGGACAAAGAAAATATTTGGGGTAGTACGAAAACTTTAACATTTGCACGCTAACTGAGACGCAGACGCTTACGCTAACGTTGACGCCGGGGTGAGTAGGATAGCTCCACTATATATATTTTATATATAATAGTCGAGCTAAAAATGATACACCCGGTAGACTGAGGTGTTTAATGCCAAGTTTGAATCAAAATTCAAGCAATTCTTAATATATCAATTTAAAGAATATTTTTTATTCTTAGACTTAAGTCTAAGAACTGTTTTGTGAATGCAGGCCACAGTAAGAAACGTTGTCCATTCAATTTGATTTTTTTAAGGAATAAAAACACATCAAATTTCTTATCTGAATGGTAAAGTGTTAACACCCTACCTGATTTCACAAAGGCAGTCTCCAAAAGACAGTTGCGCACATGCTGCAGCTGTTTGTCATATCCCTCTTCCTCCAGCTTTCGTAGGCAGAATGGGACCACTTTTTCCTCCTCCATTTGTGAGAGTTCTTCCAAGGCAGATAAGAACTGATCACCCTTGGTGGAGAGCTCGTAGTTCTTCACAACAGTCTGGAATTATTTTTTTAATGAGCCTGGTTATGGGAAAACTGGGCCTAATGCATGAGCATTTATTGTCTGTCCAGATTAGCCTGTGCATTCCTAATCACATGCATTAAGCCCAGTTTTCCAGATTGACACTTACATAAAATTATAACAAATAGAAGTCAAATTACAGCTTTTTCAGACCTGTTACTTATATCCCACCCCCAACCGCTTTGTTGACGATTTCCAAGGCCAAATTACTCAGAATTGTTTGGACCACTGAGGTTGAAGTATCTTGGAACACTGACACTTCATGCTGATGATATATTTGAAGTTACACTTGTATTCTTTAAGACTAAAAGAAATTTTGACGCAGTTCACTCTGCAAACTAAATTCATTTTATGCAGACAAACAGACCAGCCATCACACCAACAGAGCAATTCAAATATATCCAATTCCTGCAGAGTGTAAATAATCTGTGTATTAAGTCTGAATAACACTAGTGCATGAAAGGAAGAGTCTATAATTAGTACATTTCTGTGGCTACTTTTGTTTCTCAATTTAACCCTTTCAGCGCTGGAACCGAATTTTGAAGGCTTTTGCAAACAGTTTGGATCCAGATGAGACGCCACAAAATGTGGCGTCTCATCAGGATCAAAACTGTTTGCTATTCTGATAGTATTCTTTGGAAAAAAAATCGAAGAAAATGCTAATTTTAGAAATTCAGTAGACGACATTTTAGCAGACGACAAATTTCCCAGCATGCAAAGGGTTAAATCCACATTTACATTGTGCCCTCACTGATAACAAACCTGTTGCATGAAACCCTTCTCTGTTGCTATGAACCGCTCCAGCTGGCTCTCTGACAGCCAGTCCATCTTGTACAGCTGGTTTACAACCTGAACATAGAAACACAATCTGAAGCCTTGTCACATGAGTCGCGTTCTGAGAGAACTTGGCATAATGCCTTTGCGTAGTGTCGTCCCAGATTAGCCTGTGGAGTCCGCACAGGCTAAGCAGGGACGACACTTTCCGCCTCAACAAGATTTTCGGTAAGAAGGGACTTCCTTTAAACGAAAAATACCATATAAGCGAAAAAGTTATGTTCCTGATTAGCCTGTGCAGACTGGCTAATCTAGGACGACACTTTAAGCACAGGCATTATGCCCAATTTTCACAAAATGGGATATGTTCAAGGGCCAAATACTCAGGAATTTGCCAATCACTGATGAAAAGATATTATAGTATATCAACACATCATGGATGAGACAAGTAAAATTGTCATCACTAAAATGTTCCACTTTTTGGCTATATCTTTTGTAGAAAAACAACGCAACATATGGCTTTTGAAATTATTAATTAAATTCATAGAGGCTAATAAGCTATTTTTATGAGTCATAAAAATAATGTCTATGCAGTCTGCATGTGTACCTCAATTTTCAGTTTGCGTATGCCCTTGTCAAGTAGCCTGCGTGCCACCTCGTCGATGGCATCACTGCGTCCCTCCAGCTCACCCCACCAGCTGGTGAGAAGGTCTATCTCCTGAATGGTCCAGCCATGATCCAGCGCGTCACTGTCATTGTCCATGTCAACACTGAAACAAGGAATGGCGTAAGAAAGTTTGGCTTAATGCATGTGCCTAGAGTGTCGTCCAGGATTAATGCTTTCTGCATGGACAAAATTTTATTTATACAATACTTCCTCTCAACAAAAATTTTACAAAGAAGCCTCTCCCTGATAAGCCTGTGCAGACAGCAAAGGTTTATCTGGGACAACACTTTATCCAGCTGTAAGCCTGTGCAGACAGCAATGGTTTATCTGGGACAACACTTTATCCAGCTGTAAGCCTGTGCAGACAGCAATCGTTTATCTGGGACAACACTTTATCCAGCTGAAAGCCTGTGCAGACAGCAATGGTTTATCTGGGACAACACTTTATCCAGCTGTAAGCCTGTGCAGACAGCAATGGTTTATCTGGGACAACACTTTATCCAGCTGAAAGCCTGTGCAGACAGCAATGGTTTATCTGGGACAACACTTTATCCAGCTGTAAGCCTGTGCAGACAGCAATGGTTTATCTGGGACAACACTTTATCCAGCTGTAAGCCTGTGCAGACAGCAATGGTTTATCTGGGACAACACTTTATCCAGCTGAAATGAACATTTTGCACTCAGTCGTCCAACTTTGTTCTGTCTACACTATCTAACCAGGCATTGAAGAATCCACTAGACCGCTCGCATATGCGAGTGAAATTGACGGTCGGGCGAGTAAAGTTTGTTAAATACTCGACCGACCGGGCGAATGCTGTTTTTCAAGTTGATAAATATAAATTCAGTTCCAGAACTCCTGCCACATTGATACAAATTGCGAATAATTTTGCGAACGAATAAAAAATAGGTATAGTACACAAAGAAACTGAACTTTCGTTTTAACAATGAAAAATGACGTCACGGGCACAGTAAAAATAATTCTCGAAATCTGCTGCGCTCTTTTCGTAAGTGCCAGTGCTCTTAGCTAATCGATTAAAAGGTAGAAAAACAGTTAAATATATTGGTCATTCCGTGAAGAATAAAATTTCATTTTAATGTAAATATCAATAAAAAATAATACATAACTGGTTAATTATAATATTTCTTATATTCAATTAAAAATAAACAGAAAAAATAATTATTAATAAACAAAATAATTCGTGATCAGAAGCCTTAGCCAAAATTTACCATATTGTAACCATTTCTCAATCAAGCATGTCTTTCAGTAAAAGTTCGTCTGAAATATTTAAAAACTCAGCATGGAAAAGGTCTCTATTTATAAAAATATGTGCAAGGTGGTGGAGACAGGGAACAGAAAGAAAGGTCATCAAAACAAATAGCGGAAAGTATTGAGAAAAGGAAACAGGTGCAGAAAATGTAAGGAAAGCAAATAAAATCCATCAGATAATGTAGTTAATTTGTTTGCAGTTTAGTGTCCATATGTTACGTAGGTTAAACAGGTTCTGGTTGATCATAACTAAAAAAATAAATATAGATATATATTTTAAATGCAGGGCGAGTAGATTAAAGTGAAGGGCCAGTGGATTGTCAGGTCTATTCGCCCTGCAGTGCGAGTGGCTCTGGAAAAATTCTTCTATGCCTGCTAACATTTAGTAAAGAAGACAAAGGGGTATTCCCAGAAAATGAAGGTGAACACCCCAAATTTTAGGGGCCATGTGCTCATGGTTGTGCAACAGGTGCCAACCTTGACAAATCACTAAGTTACACAAATGGCTCAGCAGTGTACTGGTAGAGATAAAAACCTTACTGCTGGGAACTAATGCAGAACATTCACCAAAATGTCTTTCAAAGTATTTGTCTAACTGATAAATCTTAATATCCAGTTACTCCGTTACAGCAACTAACTGGAGCTTGTCCCCAGACACTGAATCCCGTATTCTGGAGCAAGTTGTTACCAGTATAAACATGTAATAAAAAAATAAATCTAACAGGCAGAAACAAACAGATAAATCAATAGTATTTAATGGTGATTTCGGTATACTCCGCTTCATCTTGTACCATGGGCATAAAGACATGTAAAATGCATGTAAAACTACCGTTCATTGGGTGGAGAGATGTTATCGAGTCCAAAGTTGACGGCACACACAAGGGGATCAGTCTCAGCCAGGGCCAGGAACTTCTGTATGATGTACTCCATTAAGTCATTCATCTCCTGTAAAATATAAACACAGGGGGTTGAGTGAAGCATTGGGTTAGTGCTCTGCATGTGTGTTAAGTGTCATCTAACATTGGTCTACACAGTCTGCACAGGCAAATAAGGGACAACATTTGTGGATGGATATTGTTATATTACAAATGGATATTTGCCTAAAAGAGACTTTTTTTTACAAAATATACCAGAAAAGCGGAAAGTGTCTTCCCTGATTAGTCTGAGGGGACCTCACAGGCTAATCTGGGACAAAACATTACGAAAATACATTTAAACAAGATGCGTTTGTGAAACACATTGTCCCCCTTTATGACGTTTGACCTTGAAGGATGACCTTGACCTTGACCCTTCACCACTCAAAATGTGCAGCTCCATGAGATACACATGCATTTCAAATATAACATTGCTAGCTTCAATATTGCAGAAGTGACATTACATGAGCAATTTTGACCCATATATTTGACCTTGAAGGATGACCTTGACCTTTCACCACTCAAAATGTGCAGCTCCATGAGATACACATGCATGCCAAATATCAAGTTGCTATCTTCAATATTGCAAAAGTATTCATAAAAATGAGCGATTTTGGCCACATATATTTGACCTCTGACCTTGAAGGATGACCTTGACCTTTCACCACTCAAAATGTGCAGCTCCATGAGATACACATGCATGCCAAATATCAAGTTGCTATATTCAATATAGCAAAAGTTATTGCAAAATGTTAAAGTTGGCGCAAACAGACCAACCAACCAACCAACAGACCAACCAACAGACAGGGCAAAAACAATATGTCCTCCACTACTATAGCGGGGGACATAAACAAACTTTTCTCAGGCGTTGCTCATATGGTTATAAACAATCCCATGAAACCAGGCCCCGTGTTCACAAAACATTTTTTGCAATCGAAAATCGATTTTGCTTGTCATTGAAAATGGATTTCCATTGTATTTGAAAGGCAAAAATGAAAATCGATGTCAGTTAAAATCGATTTTCAATTGCAAAATCGTTTTGTGAACACGGGGCCAGGTTTTGAATGTTTTAGTAATTAATTTAATTTCAATAATTGTACAATGCAATACAAAGCTTAATCTGCATGTAAGATTCCTAAACACAGATTGCAGTGCAATACATTGAAACTAACTCAAGTCATTGAGCTGAACCAGTCACCTGGACACAACTTGCTCCAAATACAATTCCCCAGGGTAGCATGGTAGAACGTCAAGCAAGCTTGCTATATCCAAAGTTTCATAAAGAATTGTCAATGTAAAATAAAGTTATTGACATGAAACCACCAGCATTTTTAAAACCATAGGGAAACAAAATATTCAGTTACTCTCTACTAAATACACTGAAAAATGTGTCTCATTTCCATCGGCTCACACAAACAAGTAGATTCAAAGAATGAAACTAAAATCTTCCAAAGACTTAACTCTTTACCACTTAGATACGTATTTTTACGAATTTGCGGTCCTTAAGAAAGTTTAATTTACATAAAGACCTTTCTTACTAGTTTCAATACTTGATACTAGAATTGTGGATTACTGGCAGGCTGTTCTGGTTTTATGCTAGTTGCAAAAGCCATTTTCACTTTGCTTCTCTTTGACAGAAAGGGTAAAACTAAAATCTCCAACTCTATCAGTCACATACATAAGTGAGGGGTAGGTTGCTGTCAAGGATATTGATGAAGGTCTGAAGGATCTCTGGATGCATGAGAGCCTCGTGGTTCTTGCAGTCTCCCGCCACGTGGTACATCATCGTGAACGCACAGTTGTTCACATGGTGGTCGTTCTCGCCGTATCGCTGCAACAACTGGCTGTACTTGAGCATCAAAGCTGGCTGGGAAAACCTGGGAGGGGAGGGAATAAAACTGTATAAAAATGAACTAGAGCTTTGTCACAGAGGTGACGAATACCCCCACATGCCGCATTGACACACAATATTTTGCAAGATGTCTTCACAAAAAACAGCGGACACCATGCTCAATGTTTAGAACGCACTAAGTGATTTGTGACCTAGTTTTTGACCCGGCATGGCCCATGTTCGAACTTGGCCTAGACATCATCTAGATACAACTTCTGACCAAGTTTGGTAAAGCACAGATGAAAACTACTTGAATTAGAGAGCGGAATGGAAGATAATAACAAAATGGTTAAAATAGGAATAAGGAGATAATAAAGTGGTAAAAATGTGAGTTGTAAAAGAATAACACCATGGACTGAATGGGATTGGGAAAGAATAACACATTGGCAGAAATGCAAATCTGGTGAGGAAAACACATGGTTAAAATGGGAATGAAGATAGAATAAGTCTGTGGTCAAAATGAGATGGGAAAAAAAAGCCCTGCTGGTAGTGTCATCCTAGACATGTTAATAAATTGCAGAAATAAGGACCTACTGCTTTATGTGAGATATCATGGTGACGCTGCGGTCATCACACAATCCCCGAGCCAGCCAGTCCTCCAACAATAACAGGAAGTAGTGATTGGTCACGATGATGTCACGCAGGTAAAGGTTACTATGACAACCAGGCTCGTATGTCTTCAACAACCACAGAAACGACTGTCTTAGATCTGTCATGTTGGCAAGCTTTCCTGTAAGACACAATGTCATATTGAAAAGCTCTTCTGTAAATAGCAATTTTATGTTGCAAAAATGTTCATATAGTAATGCCATGTTGGCAAGATTTCCTATCAAGAGTAATGTCATTTTGGCAATATTTCTTATCAAGAGTAATGTGATGTTGGCAAGATTTCCTATCAAGAGTTGTCATGTTGGCAAGATTTCCTATCAAGAGTAATGTCATGTTGGCGAGATTTCTTATCAAGAGTAATGTGATGTTTGCAAGATTTCCTATCAAGAGTAATGTGATGTTGGCAAGATTTCCTATGAAGAGTAATGCCATGTTGCCAAGATTTCCTATCAAGAGTAATGCCATGTTGCCAAGATTTCCTATCAAGAGTAATGTCATGTTGGCAAGATTTCCTATCAAGAGTTGTCATGTTGGCAAGATTTCCTATCAAGAGTAATGTCATGTTGGCAAGATTTCTTATCAAGAGTAATGTGATATTGGCAAGATTTCCTATGAAGAGTTATTCCCTGTTGCCAAGATTTCCTATCAAGAGTAATGTCATGTTGCCAAGATTTCCTATCAAGAGTAATGCCATGTTGCCAAGATTTCCTATCAAGAGTAATGTCATGTTGCCAAGATTTCCTATCAAGAGTAATGTCATGTTGGCAAGATTTCCTATCAAGAGTTGTCATGTTGGCAAGATTTCTTATCAAGAGTTGTCATGTTGGCAAGATTTCTTATCAAGAGTAATGTCATGTTGGCAAGATTTCTTATCAAGAGTAATGTGATGTTGGCAAGATTTCCTATGAAGAGTTATGCCCTGTTGCCAAGATTTCCTATCAAGTGTAATTTCATGTTGCCAAGATTTCCTATCAAGAGTAATGTCATGTTGCCAAGATTTCCTATCAAGAGTAATGTCATGTTAGTAAGTTATCATTTACAAAGTAAATCATCAACATAAACTTCATTTACTGTATTAATATCCCGTTATGAAAAGGAAACCATCAACAATGTCATGCAATGCCATCATAATACAAGTCTTATATTTGTCACCAACCTAGCTGTAACTATTCTTACTCAGCTTTTCTCAATAAGCAGGTTTACAGTACATGAGACTACGGTACATGCCTATTTAAAACCAAAGAAACAAATTACCATGACAACCCGTTAGATAAAGTCTTTTATTTCACTAATGTAATTAAAACAAGAAAAAGCCTAAGTCATGAGACACCTCTCAACAATCTCAAGACGCATATTTAACTAACAACATTAGTTGCTATAGCTACATAAGCTAAATTAGATTTTACTGTTTTACAGAATGTATTGGGAGATTGTTGATATATAAGAATTTTTCAGACACAAATAAGTGTAATATGATACTTTCTTAAAAGTCTTTCACATCTGTACAAATATAAATCTAAAACCTCAGTTATTAAATAGAATATATTTGCAAAGAGAAATAATTAATTAAGTTACATATACATTTATACAAGATAAAGTTTCAATCAGAGATATATCGATCGATTTGTGATAAACAATTGGAAAATAATAAACCTATCAGCAGTATTTTTTACACAAAAACATTTGCGTCTAAAACAAACCAATCAGTTTACAGCAGGAGACTAAATGAATTCTTAACATTAAATAAATGACAATTTTCTCTAATAATATTATTTAATATTACATATTATATATACTGAATGTAATAAGTCATGTAACTGACATTTTGATACATTTTTACTTTTTTCCATTTTTGTGTTTATTTAGGTGACATACATCAACTGTTAAAATGTTAAGTCAACCTTTTTGGTAAAAATAATGTTTTTATCAAATTTTCGAAATTGACTTGACAAACACATGTCATTTTCTGAATGTAAAAAGTAGCGTAACTGACATTTTGTTAAATTTTCAGGAGAAGCAAAAAAATGTTTTATTAAAATAATAAACATTTTTCAGTATTCAAATTTTCTGATAATAATAAACATTTTTCAGTATTCAAATTTTCTGATTAGCATTATAATAAAACTTGAAAACGAAACAAAACTCCAAATTGATATGTCTTTTTTAAAACAATAAAAAATTAAGAAAGGAGCAGTTACCAAAATTTCAACACTGAAATATTTTGAGCGCAAAAATTAACGTAAGTGCTCTTACTGTATTTTGGAAAATGTCTGAAAATATGCATTCCTGAACAATTTACAAAATGTACGTTAACCTAGTTATTACATTCAGTAGACGATATGGCGCCTAAATTCAATTTTTCAAAGTAATGTTATTGACTATGCTATATGGTGCCTTACCTTGCAGCTGTTGAATGTAGGTCAGGTCATCACCTGCCAGCCCCTTCATGATGTGGAATGTCATCGTTTTGATCATCTCTCGCAATGCTGTCACCGCCAAATGCAGCCTGCATAGAAAATGCTTGTACAGTTGTTAAAATACTACACAAAATGTCATTTCTACTAAACTAGGTCAGGTCCCTCAAATACCTCAATATCAACGTCAATCGTGACTGGACTTTGTGAAAAAAATAGCATATGAGATTGGCATATGAAATATGACCCAATAATGCTATAAAATCAGCTGTAAAATAGAAGACCACGACTGCCAAATTCGCTGGACTAAGGATTGGCCAATATTATAGCCTTAATGTTTATCAATCAAATAAGTCAAGATCAATAATCAGTTACATATGACCCTTAGTCTCGCAAAAGGGCTTAATGCATGTGCATATAGTGTCATCCCATATAAGCTTGTGCCTAAATGGAATTTTTCATTAAACAAAGTCTAGCAAAAATCTAGGTGGAAAGTGTTGTCTCAAATTAGCCAGTGCAGGGGAGGACATTAAATTATATTAGCTGCGCTCTCAGAAAAAGAGTCTTAATGCCCGTCAAAAGTGTCCTCCCAGATTAGCCTGTGCGGACTGCAAAGGCTAATTAGGGAAAAGAGACTTTCTGCATTAATGGACTTTTTTTTATTTAAAGTAGGCTCTTCTAAACGAAAATCTAATCTAGCAAGGACATCAAGCAATGGACTACAGGATTACCCACCTGCAAGGACATCAAGCAATGGACTACAGGATTATCCACCTGCAAGGACATCAAGCAATGGACTACAGGATTACCCACCTGCGCATACTGAGCTCATAGGAGTTTTCATTCTTGAACGCATGCATAACTTCCTCCCCATTACTGACTGCTTCATACACCAGGAATCCAAACACGTCCTCTGTGAGAATGTCCCTGCAAACACAAAGAGGAAAATAATGGAATTTGAGAATATCCCTATAAAACAACACAGAAAAATAAAATAATGGAATTTGAGAATATCCCTATAAAACAACACAGACAAATAATGGCATTTGAGAATATCCCTATAAAACAACACAAGAAAATATTGGAACTTTGAGAATATCCATGCAAACAACACACAGGAAAATGATGGAAATTCTAGTGTTTTTTTATCATTGTTCAACTTATAAACTCACTCTGGGAAAAGAGATTTGAATTAATGCATGTGTGTAAAGTCTTGGCCCAGATAAGCCTGCAAAGTCCACACAGGCTAATCAGGGACAGCACTTTCCCCTTTTTTAGATTTTTTCTTTTAAAGAAGTCATTTCTAAACCGATTGCACTTCACGCACATTCATTAATGCCATTTTTCCAAGAGTGCTGATAATATTGAACCAAGTTTTATTCATATAACATACCCACACTTTTTCAGCTCAGCGGATCTCAGACTCTGAGAGGTTAACAAGAACTAAAACCACTAATGCGTGCTACATACATATGTCCTACTTTATTAAATCAGAGGTTACATTTTTCACAAAGGATTATAAATATTGCACAATACAACTTCATATCATAAATTTGTAAAGCCTGCAAGTTTGAATTTTGTATGTTTAAATCCAAGTAAGTTTGTATGTTGTATGTTAACAAGTTTGTTTTCAAAAAAAAAAAAACTTACAAACAGAGATCATGCGGTTATAAAAAAGTGTCTTACATAAATAGCAAAAGCAGGAAATTCAAGAGTGTGTATTAATTATGATCATTTTTTGCCAATATTATTTTACATTTAATTATTTATATAATTTTTTTTTATTAAAAAACTATTAGACTATTGTTTCTACTACAGTGTCATTGTTGATAACTAAGCTAAGAAAAGTGTCATACGTGTATAGTGCTTGTACAAATATAATAATCAGATATCATGTGTTGGGGTTTTTTAACTATTTTTTACTGTATCAATTACAAATTAATAAATATCAAAGCTATCCAATTACAAAAAGGTACACAAAAAACTTAAAATTTGTCTTATTTTGTCTCACTACTATTAATGAACAGACGCAAAATGTCTTATGCAATACAATATGGTACATAAATGGCAGGAACAAAGCCCTTTAACAAATTTAAACTTTGCCATTATTTCATAAGTCTTGCCAAAAACCTAAAACAGTTCTTTTATGTTGCGAGGTGAAGAATATTCACAATGTCTACTGTCACACAACATACAATGTCATATTCTTATGGAGCTTTTATAGACTAACAGTAAAGGAGTTCATTAATTATTTCTTTCAATTTAATTGATTCAAAAGCCCAGGCTTGTGAAACCACATCGTACAAGTTTCAGGAATGAAGTTGTGAAAGCAAGATTAGCCTTCGTGTTTCTTGTAATTTTTTTTTGCCATTGGCGTACGGACTGAAATACTGTTGCAAACAGCGAAAAACCCAACTTAACAAACTACCAAACTCTCTGATGCATGCACAGACCAGAAATAAGAAATAAGAAATAAGGCATAAGTCTAAAGTGGCGTCCCTATTTTCTTTGGAAAACACTTAACACACATGCATTAAGCCCAGTATTCCCAGAGCGATGGTCAACTGTTCTAGAGCCCTTGTAGTCATGGAGATCCAATATGTCTCCCTCCTAAAGGCAATAAAAAGCTTATAAACACAAATGGCAATGAGCAGGAAAACCAATAAAGCGACTGCAGAGGCGATGCATTACGGGGTTTACAACGGCGAATTGCTTAAAAGATTATTGTTCCCATTATATACTCGACTTTATAGACCTGTGACAGCAGCCATGTCACATGTTGACATAGCCGTGAATTCTATCGACTGATAACATGTGCAGGGATGTTCACATGCCACAAACACTGACCTTATTCTCAAATCAAAGTGTGTGGGTAGAAGCCTTAGTAATTGTTTATATTTGGTATGTCAGAAGGCATTTAATTGTTCTGTAGACTAATAAAAGATATTACATATTAATTGTTCTAACAGACTTAAAATTGTGTGAGTAAAGACCAATACGCATAAAATCACTTTAACTCCTCAAATTTGGGGAAAAGCCCTAAAAGTGCAGCTTAAACATGTAACAAACATCATTAAACACCTAGCAATTGTTTTTTTCCCCAACAATTAGTTTGTTTACAGTATACTGTTGAACAAATCATTATTTCTTAAATAATAAACATTTTCTGAAAAATGTTCAAAAATACCGCAGCTTTTTTCTCGTTCAACTCAGAATAAGCATAATAACTTAACATTGATTGTGAACCAAATCTAAATATTATGCGGCTACAATCTATCTGTTGGAATTAACATTAAATACTTATACATTTTATTTAAGGTCTGCCCGCAGCCATTATATCCTTTCAACACTAATTTGCTGAAGTAATTTTCTGAAAATTAATAGCCTGTATCAACAAAATTGTGTTGTTATTTAAAACAAGAAAAAACCAAACACATGTACTAGCATGTGAGTAATTTGCCAAACATTATGTACACAAGTAAAAAGTTTGACCATTTTTAAATGGCACTTTTAAAACAAAACAATAGCTTAGCATTTAAAGCTAATAACAAAATTGTTCCATTAATTTAAAGCCGGAAATGATAATAAGGCATATTACAGTTAACCTTTCATTGCATTTACATTTATGCTGCAAAGTACAAAAAGGTCTTAATTATCTAAAACCCTTCTGTGTGTTACAACTTATATAAACAGTTTTGATACTTATGTGTAGAAGTTAATATTGCAAGGAACAAGTTTGAGCTACATGCATGTGTATTTAAGATGGCAGTAAAACTTTCATGTATGATGTCAAAGCAATAACAACAAGCATCTAAACATAGTACACAAATCTGTGCAACTTTACACTGCGTCACATAATAAAAAAAACACAGGCAGTATATCATGTGGAAAACACAAAGTTAAATAGCATACGTCCGGAACGATCAAGAAAACCCACAAACAACCAAGAAGCTTCAGAACGGCGATTAAAATCCAAATGGGAATACAGACTTCTTGAAGCAAAGCTGAAGTGTTACATGTAAACATGTCAATCAACCCAACATTTTGTCTAGACTTTTATAGTGCAATATGATGTCATACTTCCAATTTGGAAGATTTCCTATTTAAATAAAACTCATACCTTGTTAAGGTATTAAAAAGTAGTATTTTGATGAAGATATCTAAAGTACCTGTATGAATCCCTGTGGAAGAAAATGTTTGTATCTTTTTTCTTTTATTTTTCCATCAACAGTCAATTCCAGTATTTAAATCTTTAAAAATTAAAAAATATGCTTAAGGGTTGAACAACATCAGATTATCTCAAGTGTTGATTTTTTGTTAATAAACAAAGATAAAGTGACAATAATTTAGATCTAACAAATTTCTGCAACTGAAATGAGAACTTTGTTACTTTGTTGTGTCTTAGATCGCGCTATATGTTACAATGTTGTGTCTTAGATCGCGCTATCTGTAACAAAGTTGTGTCTTAGATCACTACTTCTTTTTCCTTGTTTACCTAAGGTAGTTTAACGAAAGTATTTAAGTTCTTGTCTAGACACTAATCAGTTATCATTTTAGAATAATTGTTTTATTACATTAATGCAACTTTTTTGAGGCAAAAGTAACTTATTCCAGCTACATGAAATTTCTTGACTTGGACTTGTATCACACTTTTTGTCAAAATTATTGCAAATATCACAGAATTAAAAGCTGTAGACCGTCTTTCCACTGACAATTATTAGGGTCTTATTTATCCCAATCATCATCACCATTTTCACCACATGAGAAGAAAACATACAATTACTTCAGAAAAATCAAACCTAGTAAACAAAATGTATGAGGGTAAAAAATCCAAATTAATAATAAGACACTTCAAGAAATGACAATCAATATTAATAAAAAAAGGAATAACACAACAAACAATAGGATTTCTAGAACTGCAGAATTTCTCAGCTAAATATAATGCAGCATTTTCTAAGACAATCTTTGTTCCATGATATCGCCTGTAACGCCATTATGTTTGTACCAACAAAATATTAATATTAAAAATATCCAATGACTGACTACCCTCTCTTTACCCCTCCTTCCCTGTTATTTCCCCACATAGAGCTACACGTGTTCAGCCTCAAGACCCGGGGATGTTATACAAGACATGTAATACATCTGCCAATAACAGGTGAGGCTGGCTATAATTTTACAGCACTCGTCGAAGAATCTAACCTGCCTATATGCATAACTCAGTTATATTTCACACGAGTGGCTCTATTTCCTTCTAGTAGTGATGGCAACCAATTTTAATCAATAACCATATATAGTCAGAATAACTGTTTCTGTGAGAGCAGACTGATATAGATAGTGTACTGGTTGTCTTACAATTGGTGGAAAACTTGGTTTTGGTGTCAATCATTACAGTTGCAAACACAGTATTTTTCATAATAATCACTGATTGATATGAGGCATCATACCTGTTGGTAAAACTTGAATGTAACTCTTTTAGTGGTCTGAACTGGTAATTAAATATTCAGTTGGCATAAATTTGAATAACTTGAGCAAAATAAGGGATTTAGCTTAAGCAGGATAACAGGATGCCCTCCACCCATTTTTATGCCCATCCTTTTGGTCCATCTTTCATTTGTCAATGTCCTCATAAGAACAGACACACCCAACTTGTTTTTTATTTGATATTGTTAACACTTTGTTTGAGCATCAAATAACCTTTAATAAGTAACACATCTCATGGAATTTTTGCTGACTTGATGCTTGAATATAAGTAAACAAGTGGAAGTGGAAACAAAGTGAACAAAGTAAACAAGTAAACAAGTGGTAAGTGGAAGCAGCAGGATTTAGGCACTTGCAAGTTTATTGCTCAACAATTTTTTCGGAAAGAGATCACACTGCAACTCTTCAGGCCCCCACCATTTTTAGTCTTGCTAAAAAGTAACTGATATTGTCGGAAAAAGTTCACACAAATAAACAATTAGGTACATAAACCTGAACTATGATACCGGTATACTATATAATTTTTCCAAAGGAAATTCCCTACTGATTGATTACAATTCTACAAAATATTGATGAGACCAAACAAATGATATCAACAAAAACCATTAGAAAACAAAACAAAACAATAAGACAAAACATTGATGAGAATAATGAGAACACTTATAATGATCAAATACCACCCACAAAGTCAGTGAATTTGAACTTGGTTCACCCTGCAAGTGAGAACAGTGTAAGTACACAGCTTTTAGCTAATGGCCTCCATTACCAAGGCCCATCATAAAAAATTTCCTGTCAATCATTTTATTGCAGGTCGAAACACTTTAAGTTCAAGTAAAAACTCGGGCAGGGAGAAAACGTTGAACCAAGCAGAAAATGTAAAATGACGATGGAAATGATCTTCTGCAATAAAAAATTTTGTCTTGAAAAAAGAACAAGTAATTATCTAAACATTCCTGCAGAAATTATAAATCGACCAGTTTCAATTACTGACTAGGAACTGTCAACAGATTTCTTAGCCAATTTGTATTGCCGTTTAAAGTAGCAAAAAGTTACACTATCGTGTTTTTGTAATTTCTATCAATGTTTTTGAAATAAAAAACTTTCAATTATGATTTTCAGGGGAAACAACATGGAAACCAAAATGAAGAACGATTTTCAAACATGAACATGCACTTTAGCGCTCTTTTCACTTACACAAATAAAAATAGTTCACATAAACTAATATGATTACAACTTGATTGCATTTTCATGCAAAAACTGCTTATTGAAAGGGTAGTCAAACATGTAATTATCATGTTCATATTATTTTTTTGTATAATTTTTTTTTTCTCGATGATGTTATTGTTTTGCACCAAAGAATAAAGAACGGCTTATTGTCAGTAAAAACAACGTCACTAATATTAACCAAGCAAATTGTTAATACAAACACAGTGCTCCAGCTAGCAATAAATAGTGGGGCGCTGCGCCCCTCTAAAATTTGCCCACTTTAAAAGCGCCCCTCTATTTTTCTGTCAAATGCCCTTTTAATCTCTAAATTCCTGCTTTCAGGCCGTATAAATCGCCAGTAACATCGACATGAATACACAGATAACAGGCCCTACATGACTGCCTGGGGTGTATTAAGTCAACACATTGTGAACAAACAAGGCCATGGTTTGTTATCAGATCACTAATTAGCCTTTTGTTGCAGACGATAGTAACATGCTGTGAAAGATTATCTCTGAGGTCACGCTTGGTTAGGCACAATCACACTCGAATGAAATCAAACTCAGCACTATTGATTTTTTTTTAACTTCTGAATTCTTTGGCTATATATTTTTTGTTTGCAAAAATAGTGATTTTTAATTCAAAATACCTATAAACATTTGAAAATTAATCATCTTTTTTAATGCGAATATGCGGTTAATTTTTAGTCCGAAATTACGGCATGGAAAACATATTTGTGTTTGGATTTTATTTCTGAACTTTAAAACTCTGTCTGTCCTCAATCATGAGAAATTTTAACATGAATAGGGGCAGAAAGTTGTTATTTCAACAAATTCAGAACTTGTTTGGAAGGAGGATTAATCACTCTGCAAGTAAAATGTAATGTTGATATTGTCATATATTTTCGCGACCTAACAAAACTGTCAACGTTGATGACATAAGTTGAAATAACGTGTTGTGAAATAAATATATCCTATTATTTACAATAACAATGTTTCATTTTAATCTCCAGACTGGATGCTATTTCATGGTGACATTGATCATTGTTTAGACTTTTAATTTGTCAATATAGATTTTTGTTTTAATTAATATGATTATTGTGGACAAACATTGGCTCTAAGTTATATAAAGCAACGAATTTAAGTAGTGACAGTCACGTTTTTTTTGACCCAGTGAAACCCCTGAATTTATTTCATGTTTTCTTCATTTCAATTTCTTCTAAAAGGCCACTGATGCTGAAACTGAAACCTGAAAGATTAACATGCAGTTCAATGATGATAGGTGATAAAAAAACATCAAAATCCCTCCCCCCCCCCACACACACACCGGACAGAAATTACTGGATTCAAGTTTCAAAGGCTTCCTTTCAAACCCTAAGATACTGATGAGCAGCAAACAGCATAAAACTTGAACAGACTGCGAGTTACTCGCGGGCGGTTCTGGTTTTATGCTGGTTGCATATAGCCATTTAAACGTTGCTTCTGAGCAGTAAGGGGTTAAATGCTGATCTTTCCGACAACAACAATGTAACCATGACAACAGCAAGGCACACTGGGACACCCACCTGATCTTGCGGAACTCGATCTCTTTCCGGCGTGCAAACTTCAGGAAGAAGGCTACACTCCACAGGAAGTACGAGTCGTCCAGCTCTGATGATGACTGTGGGGCCAGAATCTCATCCTGAGGAGAGGGGAAAAAATGAGATTTTATTTAGCTTCGCTCTGGGAAAACTTAGCGACTCTTTTAAATGAAAAAAATCCAAAAAGCCACACCAACAAAAGTAATCAAAACAAAAGTAACCAAATACTATTAAAGTGTCATTAAACACACATACAACCAGTTGTGAATTATGTACAAGTCATATTCAAACATGTTTATCCCTTTTATTACCTTAATATACAAATAAACAACAATGTAGTATTCTGATGCATAGAAATTTAACCATGTGGATGTAAGAAAGCGTTGTACAATTACCAATCATAGGGAAAAAAGAGAAAAGACTACTTTTTTGTAACAATTTTTTTTGTAGTAAAGGATTAAAATTAAAATTGTGACAACCATCTTACCTGCAGTATGTTTACAAGGTTAGAGACCCCATTTTCAAGGAAGTTATTTGTGAAGTCAACTAGACGATCACTACAAATGAAACAAAACTGTAGATTGAGATATGCATAGAAAGATCGCCAAATTGATGTTGCATACAAATCAACCGATCATTATGGTAGATAAGTTTCATCAAAGACCAATTCAACAAGGGCTGTTTGTAAAACATGCATGCCCCCCATATGGGCTCTCTGTTGTAGTGAGAGCCATTGTGTTAATATGTTTTTTGTCACTGTGACCTTGACCTTTGACCTAGTGACCTGAAAATCAATAGGGGTCATCTGCGAATCATGATCAATCTACCTATCAAGTTTCATGATCCTAGGAATAAGCGTTCTTCAGTTATCATCCAGAAACCATTTTACTATTTCGGGTCATCGTGACCTTGACCTTTGACCTAGTGACCTGAAAATCAATAGGGGTCATCTGCGAGTCATGATCAATCTACCTATCAAGTTTCATGATCCTAGGCCTAAGCGTTCTTGAGTTATCATCCAGAAACCATTTTACTATTTCGGGTCACTGTGACCTTGACCTTTGACCTAGTGACCTCAAAATCAATAGGGGTCATCTGCAAGTCCTGATCAATCTACCCATCAAGTTTCATGATCCTAGGAATAAGCGTTCTTGAGTTATCATCCGGAAACCATTTTACTATTTCAGGTCACTGTGACCATGACCTTTGACCTAGTGACCTGAAAATCAATAGGGGTCATCTGCGAGCCATGATCAATCTACCTATCAAGTTTCATGATCCTAGGCCTAAGCGTTCTTGAGTTATCATCCGGAAACCATTTTACTATTTCGGGTCACCGTGACCTTGACCTTTGACCTAGTGACCTCAAAATCAATAGGGGTCATCTGCAAGTCATGATCAATGTACCTATGAAGTTTCATGATCCTAGGCCCAAGCGTTCTTGAGTTATCGTCTGACAACCACCTGGTGGACGGACCGACAGACCGACCGACCGACAGACGGACATGAGCAAAGCAATATACCCCCTCTTCTTCGAAGGGGGGCATAATAAATAAGTGCAGACAAAGTTAATAAAGTGAACAAAATCAAAGGGCCATGTCTTATCCTAAAATTTGCTGAGCCCGACATTCAATATATGTGAGCCCGACATTCTGAGAACAATATTTTATAAAATGAAAACATCAGTGACTAAAGTGAAGGTGACTGTTAAACTGCATAAAATTTGTACATACATAACAAGAAAACAAGTGTTTTTGTGCAAATCAATGTATAATATTTTGCTTGAAAATGAAGGCCCATGTTACCAAGTGTTATCCACAAAGCTGTTGGTCCCGTAGCCGCTAGATTTTCGCTCCATGCTTGATTCAGAGGTGGCCATTTTCTCTGTCTCAGATGCCTGTATGGTTGAATTATCAGACATACTGTTTGCTGAGTTGCTACGTACAATACCACTTCCACTGCCACCATGTTTATTTGCAGCTAATTTTCGTGCATTCGCCTCCACGTCCTCATTCGACAACCGACATTTTGTGCCGAAACTCTCAAGCAAGCTACTACCACATGTTCGCGTAGACCTCTGTTCACATTTTACTGTTTGTTCACTGACCGATTTACATCTGTCCTGCCCTGCCTGGCTTCCACTAATATCTGACCAGCCCTCCCCATTCTCTGTCTGGGTGTTATGGTCAAGTTTTCCTGGATATAACATGCAACGGTCCATGCTGTTTTCGCAGTGGGAACATGTGGCGGAGTCACAAGAATCAGCATCACACATCCCCATGTCTTCTAATGCAAGGAAAACTTCTCCAACCTAAGAGAAGGCTAGACTTGATTTAGTTCAGTATTTTTATTTTTTATTTTAGAAAGGTCAGACTTTATTCAGAAAGTTTAGATTATTTAATTTACAAAGTTATTTATAAAGATTACACTTGATTAAGAAAGGTGATACTTTATTAAGAAAGGTTACACTTAATTTAAAAGATTAAATTCAGAAAGGTAAGCATGTATTCATAGAGGACATCCTGATTGCTAAGTATACATCACGTCTATCATTTCAACATGACCTCAAAAGTGAAGTTGTAAGATAGCTTTCCAAGTGTACGTACCAGGTCTCTATAGAGAAGCGAGACTAGCTGGACTAAGGTGGCACCCCAGTATTCCTGCAACAAACAATGCATGTGCGTATAATGCATGTGCGTAAAGTGTCTCCCAGATTAGCCTGTGCAGTCCGCATAGGCTAATCAGGGACGACACTTTCCGCTTTTATGATATTTTCTGTTTAAAGAAAGTCTCTTCTTAGCAAAAATCCAGTTTAGACAGAAAGTGTCATCCCTGATTAGCCTGTGCGGACTGCACAGGCTAGTCTGGGAAGACACTTAATCCACATGCATGAAAGCCTCCTTTCACATAGCACAGCTCATACGTAGTCAACGATTCTTCAAACTACGATGAATGGAAAAAACATAATAAATGATTATTGAAACATCAATCATAAATTCAGAATATATTATCAATGATTATTGAAACATCAATCGTTATTTCAGAATACATTATCAATGATTATTGAAACTATGTTCATGAATCTAGATTAAATTATCAATGACTCTTCAAACTACAATAGTGAATCCATAATAATCATTACTGTAGATTCCATTATTTTTGTTGACATTTAATTTTGTAGATTCATGAAATCTAAAATTTTTGTTTCATCTAAAATTAATGGATTTTTTGATACTGTCTGATATAGCACTGTGGACTTTGTCTTTCATATGAAAGATAAGAGGTCCCAGAAAATTCCACGAAAATTAGTGTCAGGCAAATAATATTGGTTTCACAGTAGCCAACTCTACTTGAGGTAGATGCCCAGGTATTATCATGATCAAACTGTTATATTTAAACTCATGCTTTGACACCCCACAACTCTTCCGTAATAGGCACAGAGGCCTTACTGATCTCCAAGCCCAAGGACGCATACATCAGTATTAACTCTTTGCATGCTGCAAAATTTGTCGTCTGCTAAAATGTTGTCTGCTGAATTTGTCAAATTAGCATTTTCTTCGATTTTTTTTCAAAGTATACTATCAGAATAGCAAACAGTTTGGATCCTGATGAGACACCACGTTTTGTGGCGTCTCATCTGGATCCAAACTGTTTGCAAAGGCCTTCAAAATTAGGTTCCAGCACTGAAAGAGTTAAGTAAAAATAGCGCCTTAAACATTGGCATTTTATTGTGATGACATATTTCAACTTTCTAATAAAACCTTGACAAATATGGAAAAAGTTTTCTTCACAAACTTATCACAATAGTTTTTTTTTTTTAAACAAACTCATCACATTTTATATGCCCATGCCTAAGTTTAAAGGCACATACCTACAGAAATAGTAGCCAACAAGTTTGTTTTTCTCTCTAAAGCCTTATGGATTATTTTTGTTTTGCACTTAGTACTTGGCAAATGGGTATGTAACTTCAAATGTCAGAATTATTCATGATTGTTGAATAAGTGTACTCAGCTGGTAAACAAAGTCATGCAGCATCGTTCAGTGTGAATAATATGAAGTTCAACGCCATAAAAGTAGAACAAAACAACTACAAACAAACTTCAAATGTGAACAGAAATTAGCAACCATTGACGTTTTCCTCCAAACAGTTAAAAATGTTACACTGACTGACACTTTCATTCTTTACTCAGGGCTAAGCCTATGTTCAAAGCTTAAATTAGGGAGTGGCAACTTAAAGAAGAAGTATTTTCTGTTAGCATTTAATCGACTCTTCACTTACTTTAAACCCCTCATTACACCTTACCCATCAATAAAAAACACTCACATTTGACAGTATTTTGGAAACCATTAATAAATATAAACAAACACACTTCATGTGATTAAAGGGAGAAGTAAATATGTCCAGGGAGAAGTTATCTTCCACTTCTCCCTCATGGCTGAGCCGTGAAACTTGAGTTTCATATTTAGCATAATTATGCCTGCAACATTCATTAGCAAAAAATAAAAATAATCAAATAACTAAAAATAATCAAATAACAAAAACAGCCCAAATGGAAATAACAAGAAAAGACGATCCTTTTCTGCTCTCACGTTACATCTAAAGGCTAATTGGTTTGTTAGATAACATGTTGTTTTTTCTCAAGTAGCCTCCATGCCTTACGTGTGAGCCATATTTTCTATCTTTTGTTATTTCAAAACAGCGTTACTATGACAACCGGTGACATCATAGGTAGTCTCTTATTTCAAGTAAATATAAATATCAAGACCAATTTTTACATTGTTTAATTTTAGCCATATTAACCCTCTACTGTTATTCAAAACAACGTTTCTATGATAATTGGTGAATTCACAACTCAAGTCTCTAATCTGAAGCACATAGAAATATAAATAACAATTTTCATAGCATGTCTATCATGTGTGCTGTCATGTTCTCACATTTTGTTCTAAACAGGGAACACTATGAACAAATACCATATGTCAATATTGACCAGCAATCACTAGTGTCATGTTTAAGAAAACTAAGGCTTGGCCCTTCACAAGACGTATATCAATTGATGTTGCCAACAATATCATTATTTTTGTGAAACAATACAGTTTTTGCTTTAAAGCCTTGGGAGAAAAAATTTAACCATTTATGTAAGTCTTATTTTGTTCATGAGATTCAACGAAAATATATACATGCAACCCTGTACTTTTGTTGCTAGAAAAACATACATCAACAATTGATAAGCAAAATCCATAGTTGATAAGACACAAACAGCACTATGAAATTGATTGTTGTGTCCAATCTATTGCTCAGGGGTTGCAAGTTTGATCCCCACAGGGTTCAGTGTTATCCCCGCAGGGTTCAGTGATCTAAATGCTTGACATCATGGTTTTAAATATACAGGGTGGTCTTTTGAACTGGACGTCTCCTGTATATAGCACCATCCAGCATAACCCAAGTAACAAATCTTCTTGGGCATGGACAAGTGTTTTTTTTTTCTTTTGCTAACAAATACTTAAGCATGTAGAATAAAAGTATTTTTAATATTATACCTACTAAGGTTTAGCTTCTAGACCTGTTCATGAACTGAATATTTCAATATATTTCTCTTTTTTTTTTTGGGGGGGGGGGATAGGGGGGACCTTCAAATTGGGAATTTCAGGCTATCATTTGAATACAAAAATATTTTCTTTTTAAGATTGGGGTTCAAGCCAAATTTATGAACCCAAATTTGACACACAAAAACACTGAATTACCTTCTGTTTTGTGTTCAGCAAGGTAAGAACTAAGTCATCCAAGCCATTCTCCAAAAGGGAACTGAAAAGAATAGAAAACACTCAAGTCAGATTACCAGCTCAGGACTGGTATTCACAAATCTTGCTAAAGAAATCGTAAATAAAGACATACTTAAGAGAAAATATCAGATTAAAATTTCATTTGTAGAAATTCAATATTTTCAGGATACAAAAGGATAAAATATTGAACATTTAGCAATATTTACTGGTTTAAACAAGAGATGTGTTTGTCAGAAACACAATGCCCCCTATTGCGCCGCTTTGAAATAATATTTCAATATATCACTTGGCAGGTTAAGAAATAATCTCCCTTTTAAAGCTTATTACTTCCCTTGGATTGTATTTTTTTACTTTTGACCTTGAAGGATGACCTTGACCTTTCACCACTCAAAACATGCAGCTTCATGAGATTCAAATGCATGCCAAATATCAAGTTGCTATCTTCAATATTTCAAAAGTTATCGCAAAACAAGTTTTTGGACAGAATGACAGACAGGCCAAAAACATTATGCCTCCGATCATTCGATCCGGGTGCATAAAAAAATGTTCATGTGAATATAATATTCTAAAATTTGATTAGAAGAAGAATAAAGACATCTGAAACATAAATGTTCAGGGGAAACCACAGTGATGTGCCAAACCCAAAAATAAGAGCATGATCAGAAACCAAAAATAACCCACATGCTTTTTACTGTCCAAAAAAAAGCCAGCTAGCTTTGGTTGGAAGCCAACTCCAGCATGTGGACAGATGCAACATAACTGTCAACTGTCATGTTCACCATGTTCTCTATCCGCAGGCGGCTTATTCTGTATTGATTTTAATGTCCGTACTACAGAATGTTCCAGAAATTACAAAAATAACCCAGAATAAGGTAATATAATATTACTAATTATGAACAACATAAAATAGGAGGAATTAAATGGGCAGAGGCAATATGTTACACCATCATACAATATTCAGCAAAATCCATCATTTTAAACAGAGCATGCTTCAGAATGGTTTCTGAAACATGTTTGTCATTAATTGGAGGAAAACATACACCCTGAGCAGATTATTTTTTTCGACAAATGATGTTTAAAAGCTTTGTGAATTATTCTAGTATTCCATCATTGGCATGTTGCACTAACATTTAACTACCAACAAAACAGATGAACATTTCCTGCCCATTTAAAATGTTTCCACTTAACAAAAACCAGTTGGTATTGGGAGAGTATCTGATTATAAGACTATAACAATAGACATTCCAACACCAATCTATGACAAATGGCACACATCTTACCAAAAGAATGTCAGGTGTATGTCATACCTAAAGAATGCCAGGTGTATGTCTTACCTGAAAAATGCCAGATGTATGTCTTACCAAAAGAATGCCAGATGTATCTCATACCTAAAGAATGCCAGGTGTATGTCTTACATAAAGAATGCCAGGTGTATGTCTTACCTAAGAATACCAGGTGTATGTCTTACCTAAGAATACCAGGTGTATGTCTTACATTAAGAATGCCAGGTGTATGTCTTACCTAAAGAATGCCAGGTGTATGTCTTACCTAAAGAATGCCAGGTGTATGTCTTACCTAAAGAATACCATGTGTATGTCTTACCTAAAGAATGCCAGGTGTATGTCTTACCTAAGGAATGTGAAGTGTATATCTTACCTTAGGTATGTGAAGTGTATGTCTTACCTAAGGAATGTGAAGTGTATGTCTACCTAAGGGATGTGAAGTGTATGTTTTACCTAAGGAATGCCTGGTGTATGTCTTACCTAAGGAATGCCTGGTGTATGTCTTATCTAAGGAATGGGATGTGCATGTCTTACCTTAGGAATGCGAGGTGTATGTCGTTCTGTCCTCCATCTGTCTGTGTGCTGGGTACATGAAGCAGGTTACGTAGCAGCACCAGGCACGTCTTAATGGACTGGCAGTCCTCCTCCAGTAGGTCATATTCTCCAGACTACGCAGACACAACAGACATTGATTAGGGATGGCAATTTACAGCAAACATCTACTAAATGGCCCCAAAATGTTGTGGCTGTCCCCTAGATAACTCAGAAAAAAAATATTCCATAAGTATGTATAAAAAGCTGAAAAAAGAAGGGGTTTAACAATGGCCAACCTGTAGGTTTCTAATCTTTATTGGAGAAACAAAATTTATGTTTAAAAAAATAACAATTAGATCTGCGACCAAAATTATAATGCAAACAGTCTGTGTGATAATGGACAAAAACAATACCCCATATGTGAAAAAAGTACATTAAAATAAAATTATAACTGTTATTTCATGTTATATTTTGCTGGCAGGCATACTCTTCACTTTTGACCTTATGGGCATGCCCGTATGCATGCATGATCATTATTCTTGGACTGTACATTGTAATAAAACCATATTGATTTATGTGTGACATAAAGTGTTGAAAAAATGCATGTTGCAAAGTCTGGAAATATAAAAAACAAGAGATGTGTTTGTCAGAAACACAATGCCCCCTATTGCGCCGCTTTGATACATGTTTTTTTTACCTTTGACCTTTCACCACTCAAAATGTGCAGCTCCATGAGATACACATGCATGCCAAATATCAAGTTGCTATGTGAAGGGCATTAGAAGTTATGAGCATTTTTTCGAAACCTAAATGCGAAACGTAAATGCAAAGTGTGACGGAATGACAGATGGACGGACGGTCCAATCACTATATGCCCTCCTTCCGGGGCATACAAATCAGAGACTAAGGGGACATGTTTAAAGTTTGATCCTCTTAGTGACCTTAGCCAAATGCAATTTCAACAATTCAGAGACAGAATTTTGTAAATTATCTGTAAATTTCCTTCACAATTTCTGTCACTACTGTATTAAAATCAATACTAAGAGAGCATGTCAATCTAATTTCCACAAATTGCCGATGTAAAGATGCCTTGCCTCTTTTTGCTAGTGATAAAAAAACAGGTCTTGAGCGATAAATAATGAAAAAAACCAACTTGACAAAATTGAAAGGCCAATTCAAATACGCACATAGGCAAATATGGACAGATGAATAAGAATACCCTGTTTAAGCATTCAGTCAGTTACATTATGCTGTCTGAAAGAGGACTGAAAAGGTTATCCAACTTATTCGGAATAGTTTGCTACCAGTGTGTTTGTTCTCTTAATTTAATTTCTGGAAATAAGTAGTGTACTTAAACAAATCACCTCTTTTTCAGATGCATTTACAACTAGAGCTTTGTGACAGACGTGACGTATACCCCAACATGCCGCATTGACACAGACTATTTTGCAAGCTGTCTTCACAAAACAATAGAATCTAAATGGTGATTTTTAAGAATTATTATGCCATTATTATTTATGGTCATTTTGACTATTGAACTCTAGAATTCTTTTGCACGACAGGCTGTCCAATGACTGTCGACAAAATTAATGTACAGAGTAATGTTAAAATTTCACAATGAATGACATAGTTATGGCCCGGACAAGCTCATTTATGGCCATTTTTCACTTTTAAACTCCAAGTGCAACCTTGACCTTCAAGATATTGACGTAATTCTTTCGCATGACACATTGTCCAATGATTGTGAACAAATGTACCAAGTAATTTTAAAATCTCACAATGAATGACATAGTTATGGCCCGGACAAGCTCATTTATGGCCATTTTTGACCTTTGAACTCAAAGTTTGACCTTAACCTTGGAGATATCAACGTAATTCTTTCGCACGACACACTAGCAAATGATGCTGAACAAATGTGCCAAATTATTTTAAAATCTTGCAATGAACAACATAGTTATGGCCCGGACAAGCTCATTTATGGCCATTTTTGGACCTTTGAACTTAAAGTGTGACCTTGACCTTGGAAATATCAACGTAATTCTTTTGCGCGACACACTGTCCAATGATGGTGAGCAAATGTGCCAAATGATTTTAAAATCTCACAATGAATGACATAGTTATGGCCCGGACAAGCTCATTTATGGCAATTTTTTATCTTTGAACTCAAAGTGTGACCTTGACCTTGGAGATATCGACGTAATTCTTTCGAGTGACATACCGTCCAATGATGGTGAACACATTTTCCAAATGATTTTAAAATCTCATAATAAATGATAAAGTTATGGCCCGGACATGCATTTGACCTTTCTTGGAATTCAAAGTGTGACCTTGACCTTTGAGATGTTGACGTACTTCTTTCGCGCAACACACCGTCCCATGATGGTGAACAAATGTACCAAGTCATTTTAAAATTTAACGATAAATGACATAGTTATGGTCCGGACAAACTTTCGGTTTAAAACGCACTAAGTGACCCTGTGACCTAGTTTTTGACTCGACATGACCCATATTTAAACCTGACCTTGACATCATCTACATACAACTTCTGACCAAGTTTGGTGAAGATCGGATAAAAATTTTGGGACAGACCGACAAAGTGACTCCTATATAGCCCCCATTACCAGTAATGGGGGTATAACAACAAACATAGCAAAAATGGATGCCCAAAACTATCAAAATATACTGTATTTATTATTGTTTGTGTTTGTTTATATGGAATTTTCTCCATTTATACAACTTTTTATTCTTGCTGTGTGTAATCTGGGTTTTCAGTACTAATTGTATCCACTTATGCAAGCCACTGACACTTGTGTACCAAGCTTTTAACGGAGAGGGAATAAATGGCTGTAAAAATAATTGTTAAACTTATCCTCACATCAGTTCTGTGGCAGGGCCTAGCAACTAACTCTCCATGTGTTTGAAGTCCAGTTCTCTACCAAATGAGCCAGATCATATCCACTTTAACTCTTTCCCACTTAAAAACGTATTTTGAAGCATCTGTAGTCCTTTAGAAAGTTAAATTTAATTAAAGACCTTTCTTACTAGATTCAAGTTTTAAAGGCTTCATTTCCAACCCTTAGATACTGATTAGCAGCAAACACATAAAACCTGAACAGACTGCGAGTTACTTGCAGGCTGTTCTGGTTTTATTCTGTTTGCACATATCAGTTTTCACTTTGCTTCTAAGTGGGAAAGGGTTAAAAATCGAACATAAAACAACTTTGACAACCAAGAAAAAAACTGAGCTATTTCATATTCACTTATGAGAATTGAACAAAAAATAACTAGTTCAAAAAAGGAAAATACTACAACTACTGTTTAACTCACATCACTGATGATCTTCTTGACCTCAGTGTAGATGGCCCTGATAAACACTGCGTTGGCACAGCAGGATTTTGCACGACCCAAAAAACCTCCCACTTCCTCCACCCAGGGCAGGTCAATGTTGGTGACCTTGGCATGACCCTTGGAATGACCTTTGGTGATCTCCTGTTGTAGACATTCCACTGGGCGTGTGAGGGCTACCAGCAACCTGGTAATGTGATGTGTGCACCATTTTACAATATTTTTCGCAAAAAAGCTAACAATGTTTATGTTGTGTAAATATTTGTATTTGACTGTCAAAACTGCCAACACTAAATATAGACACACTCGCATATGGTATCTGACGTAGATTTACAAAAGCATTTCTCATCCTATAAATATATCAATCTTACCTTAGTTTATTGGAAAATAAATCACATAAAAAACAACATTTTTTATATATATTATTACTTACATATTATTCCTCAGATGGATTGAAGAAATAATATTGTGCCAATATGATATATAGTCCCATATATCACTGTTTACTGCCTTATAATCATTAGTCACAGTGGTTCAGTAAGCCATGCAACAGAACAGCTATGATTTGCTATTTGGCTTATTCATTTATCAAACACTACTTACTTGATAGCCATGTGGAAAATATCAGGGTCATCTTTCAGATGTGACACAAGAGGAACTAGCTCCTGAAAACATATCAAAGTAAAATACAGAAAAGTGACAGGCCATATGCGTTTCCCTAGATGCATCCTCTGCATGATATTGGGAGTTGACCTACATGTGACATACCATACCTTCCCTAAACAAGAAACCATCGGAGACGGGTGATGCTCCCCAAAGGTTTTTTTGTCACAATATTGCACTATATATTCCGATAAAAGGAAACGTCTTGAGGGCACAGTAGTTGGGGGGACAAGAACTTTTTTATAGAAAATTTCAAAGGGCCATAACTCTGTGAAAAAATCATCCGACCAGAACCCTCTGACAATATGCACATCTCCTCTTGGTAGTGAAGCTTCCAAAAGTTTCATTGAATTCCGGTCATTAGTTGCTGAGAAATAGCCCGTACAAAAATTGTGCACGGACGGACAGACAGACAGACGCACTCACCTACAGACGAAGCGGTGACTATATGCTCCCCCCAAAATAAATTTTGAGGGAGCATAAAAACACCACCCCTTTAAAAAATTCATGCTTCATTTTGCTAAAACACTAAATAAACACACATCGGATTTCATTACATCCACGATGCGTAAAGTAATACATACCCTCAAATTTTTGCACAATGATATACATAGTCAAAATAAGTGGAAAACAGATATAAATGTTAGTTTTTTTTATAAAAAAAATAATCATCCATCTCCTGAAATTTGAAGGCCTTTAAATAGGCATTTATTTATAAATATATTGAACGCACCATGCTTTCTTTCCCTTCTTAGTGAATTGGCTCCTAAGTTTGTGAAAAAAATTTGTTGCAAACTTCTCAAAATTGTAAAATAATGAGCCGCAAATTTTTTTTAAATCAAGAAAATTTTAGCTATGAACTTCTCAAAATTGTGAAAATTTTGGTCGCGAATGTCTCAAAATTGTGAAAAACCACCATTCTCTAAGAATGAAAAAAGCCCTGCGCACCTTCTGTATAATGTTGGAATTGGCCATCTGTCTGAGGGTCTCTCTCCTAACTGGGTCATCTTCCTCCAGCTGACACAGCATCATCTCCAGACTCTCTACAATACACACACAGAAATAGACCTGTAGGGGAGATAAACTCACACAGAAATAGACATGTGGGGAGATAAATCACATAGAAATAAACCTGTAGGGGAGATAAACTCACACAGAAATAGACATGTGGGGAGATAAATCACATAGAAATAGACCTGTAGGGGAGATAAACTCACACAGAAATAGACATGTGGGGAGATAAATCACATAGAAATAGACCTGTAGGAAACATACACAGAAATAGACCTGTCAGGACAAACTCACACGGAAATACACATGTGGGGACATACAAACACAGAAATAGACTTGTGGGGACATACAAACACAGAAACAGACCTGTGGGGACATACACACAGAAATAGACCTGTGGGGACATATACACACGCATTATAGACCTGTAGGGACATACACACACATAAATATACCTGTGAGGACATACATACTCCGTCAGAAATAGACCAGTGGGGACACACATACTCAGAAATAGACCAGTGGGGATACACATGCAAATATAGACCAGTAGGGACATACACACACAGAGAATAAGGTCTAGGGATCAGTTTTGATTTTCCCATCAGACAGAATGTTTTCAATTAGAATTTACTTTCTATGAGACTTTTGCAGTTAATGGTGTCAAAAATACCAATTTTTTCACAGTTTATAGTGAAAGATGTTTAACGTGATATTTGAAAAGCTCAAATACTAGAATTGCAAAAATTTAATTTAAAAAAGGGTGGTCTTATGCTAAGGTCACTGTCAGTAAATGTATGCATACATTAAGTCAAGTGCAGCAAAACATTACATCTTTTTTATAGATGTGGTACAAATGCATAGCAATGACCATGTTTTTCTCCATTTACCTGTAAAAATGTAGGTCAAACCACCCCCTTTTCACTACAATCCTCAGAGTTGAGACATAACAAGAGGATCCTTGACACAAAGATGGATGCAATCCGTCACGCAATATGGCAATTACAAATGTTCTGCAATGGTATCTGTTCTTGGTTACTGTTACCAATGCCGGTAATTCCAAAGAACTAGGTCTCAGACAGCTGATATTGAACCCTCACTTTAAACTGTCCTCATGATTTATGCTGACAGCTTCAGGATGGAATTCCAAGAATTGATTGCATGCTTATTCTAGAACTGGGACAACATAGTGAAATTTATGTGCCCCAGAAATGTTCTTTTGTTTTTCATTTACACTGTCACATAAAACACTTAAAGATTATTGACCAGGGCTCAGCCATGAGGGAGAAGTGGGAGATACATGTAACTTCTCCCTGGAAATATTAACTTCTCCCTCTAATTACATGAAGGAGAAGTGACTTCTTGAAATTTACTTTGAGCCAAACATTTACCGATAATATATTAATACAATTAAATTCAATAGAAACCCAACATTAACACGTAAGTGTGTTTGTTTATATTTATTAATGGTTTCCCAAATACTGCCAAATGTGAGTGCTTTCTGATTTTTGATGATGGGTGAGGTGTAATGAGGGGTATGAGGTAAGAGAATAATTGATAAAATGCTGAACAGAAACTACTTCTCTTTTAAGTTGCTTCTCCCTAGTTTCAGCTGAGGGAGAAGTAACTTCTCCCTTAAATTTGAACATGAACTTAGCCCTGTTGAACTTATAGGCCATTTGAGGAAAAAACATACAACAGTATGGTCACATGTATAAGTTTTCTTTTAATTTGCAAGAGAATAACATGGAATCTTTCTGATGCAATCTCTGATACAATCTCCCTGAAGGCTAATACAATGTTCTGTTGTCTCTCCCTTCCAATAAATCACGTAACGCTATATAAAAAAGCCATTTTAAATATTTGTGTATTATGTTTCTTTCTAATGCTTCGAAAAAAAAACAACAGCACTGTGTACTCAAGAGTTACGACAGACTGATTATCAAGAAAGGCAGATTTCTTTTAAACGACAATGCATTTTGAATAAATTAAGGGCGTTAATTGAATAACAGCCTTTACCCTTTCCAACTCAGAGGCAAAGTGAAAATTGCTATGTGCAAACAGCATTAAACCAGAAGAGCCTGCGAGTAACTTGCAGCCTGTTCAGGATTTATGCTGTTTGCTGCTCATAAGTATCTTAGGGTTGGAAATGAAGCCTTTAAAACTTGAATCTTGCAAGAAAGGTCTTGATTTTATTTTGATTTTCTAAGGGACTACAAACAAATCACAATGTGTACCTGAGATGTCCAGGGTTAAGTGATTATAAATAGCCTACTCACCAAGGCAGTCATCATCCACAATGTACTGATCCTCCTCCACGTATCCCAGGGTCCCCATCAGGCCATTCAGGCCCCCAAAGTTCATGATCGCCCACTCCATCTTGTGTGAGGGTTACACTCCACTAAATATCAGTGAGTACAAACTCACAACTCTTCAGTACACAGAATGTTGTTGGTGTATGTTTTTTGTTACAGTACGAATCCCACTGTTAGGTAGAATACAATAAGCAGCACTGTTGTTTGCTCATTTTAGTTTTATAATCTGAAAAAGACAAATAGCAAATTATCAGTCAGACGAAAACTTCACATTCACATGTCTTTTTTATATTCTGGTACCAAAATTTCTTCCACATTAAAATTGTAAAAAAAATGGAAGAAAACTGATAAACAAGGAACTTAATTAATTTCTTCAACCATCCCTAGTACATGTACAGTCCACCTCAGGGTATGCCTCAAATGGCATTATCATTCTTGGACATGTTGTATCAACAAACATGACAATCTCTTTATTTTGATTACCGGTATACAATGTAAAAAAAACTATTAAACAAATACAAAAAAAAATAATTCAGCCACATGCCCTAAAAAGCAGACTTTTTCATGGCATTTAATTATCTCCCTACCTCATGTAACAAACTGTTATCTTCAAAATTATCAATTTGTTATCATTAATGAAAATTAACTCAACCAACAAAAGTCATTTTCTGCATGAAATGAATTGGTAACTAACAGAAATAAAACTAGAAATGGCGCGGCCACAGCCGACGCATATCCCCACGCTGCAGTTTTTGACCAGGGGTCAGATCAAAATTCCAAATAGTGCACTATCACACATATGCTCATAGCTATCATGTGTTTAAGTTTCAAGGTTCTACTGTTCTAGTGCTAATAGTGTAGGAGGAGAAGGTGGCCAGGACAGAAAGACAGACAGATGGCGGAGATACATGTAACCACATAATCCTCCCGCTCCAATTTGGAGCGTGGGGATAAAATATCGAATACATATAAATTAATATACTTTTAAATAGATTATTTAAACTAGGGAAATGATATACCATGAAAAAACATCTGAATTCTGGATTTAAAATGTACTTCTTTTTCTTGAATTCATGATATTTCTTCAAAATATTCAATTAATACAACAACAGAATATTAAAAGTAGTCAGGCAAAGCCAAATTATATAATATACATGTACATTCTAAACAATATTATTTAATTGCAATATGGGTTTATAATGCAATCGAGTTTCTATTAAATTTTAATAGTTAAAGTGTTCTATACTTAAAATTTCTGACAGTCAGTCAAGAATAAAAATTAACTAATACACAACTTAATTAAAATCTTTTTTACTTGACAGTATAAATTGTAGGTGTTTAAAAAAAAGAGACTTATTTCATGAAAACGTAAATTAACATAAGTTAATGGATTGCTGATTTAAAAACTAAAATAAAAAAATTATTCTAATTATTCGTTAAGAGCTTAAATTCCTGGTATGTCCCTTGGATAACAATACATTAAAAAATATCTAAAGAATGAAAGTTATGAAAAAAAAAAAAAATTAAAACATGCAAAACAGAATCTTGCCAGTCTTGAACAAGAAAATAAATCTCTCATTTGTACGGCGTCTCCTTTCAGCAAATATACAAACTATTTCAGAGAAATCTTATAATAAGCGCTTTCTTCAGAGCTCTTAACAATTTCAAATTAATGCCACTATTACACTGACTTAAAATCCAATGGTTCAGTCTTCAATGCAAAGGCTTCTTCAGCCAACACTTTATGACCATCGTTCCCTATACAGCAATACTGTCTGCGAGTATTTCAGCATGCCTATTTATGTACATGTACGTCATAGGATTCACAGTTTAATATTGGTTGGAAGCAAAGCCTCGCTTCACCTTGAACTTGGCCATGGCCTTGGCAATGAAACGTGGGAATTATTAGCCTTATTCACATGGCCAATAGTGTAACAGATCTTCCAATATATGTGTCTCTTTTATAACCTCGTAATTTACATACATGTACAGGGCTTTTCATCAGGAAATTGGGAAGAGGCCCTAAATTGGGAATTTCATGCGCGATAACTGCTCATTTTGGGAAGACCGTGTTTTTTTAAAGTTTTTGAAACAGGGTCTTTTTCATTGTGCAGAAGTATTAAAAGACACATTGTGGTGCATTCTTAATCATATTAGAGTTCATTGCTTTCAATTTGGGAGATGCCAAATATGTCTAAGTAAAAAAAAAAAATTTTTTTTTACAATTTGGGAAACTCCTCTATCTATTTTGGGAAAAAAATGACCTTATTTTCAATTGGGAAGGGGCCAAATTTCGGCCTCTGTTATATAAGAGTGAAAAGCTCTGATGTAACATGGTGAAGAGTGTGTTTTATGTTGCTAATCATGCAATGCAGCCACATGTATTGCAATACAAGTTTTATTCATATGGTTTTGTTTCCCATTCCAACATTTAAATCTTTGCAGTCTAATTTTTGCATCAACAGTAATGAATGGCTAAGTTAAACTTATGCAAAAGACTCAATGAATTATTAAAACATGGATTTTGACATTAGTATTATTCTTGGGGATTTAAAGATACTTTAAAATCTAGATTCAATGATCCAATGCTTCAAAATTCAGGGTTAAATAATATTTAAAGGGGTTAAAATACTGAAGAACATTGTTATTTTGTTTGTGCATGCTATTAAATAGTCTGTTTAAATTTTTATAAGTGTACATTTTAGTCAAATACAATGACATTTACAACAATTTGTTTTATATATAATGGCATTATTGATTAAGCATGACGATAACATACCTGATACGGATACTAATCAACAAGAAGGTCACATGGCTGTAACTTTTGTTAGCCTGTCATAGAACTTGACATTGCCAATAAAAACTGGAAATTATGAAACATAATCATGTGATGACCTTGGCCATGAAAACTGCCTTTTAACTGGAAGTTATGAAACATATTCACGTGACTGTGCAGGAGAGACTCTCTTTTAATTTACGAGTCTATTTTTAATATTGTCATGGTTTACGTGACTTTATATGTTGCTGGAGTGTTATAATACCAGTTCAATGCTCTTGTATTATATATTTACGAAATGAATATTATCTTCATGTGCATTTACAGGGATTCTTTGCTTGTATAACAATGAAAGTAAATAATAATTCAAAGAACCCACTCCCCTGTGATGCAAACTTCGTTCGTGTTTACCAAATTTCATGATGAATGGCAAGAAATATCCACATTGCATGTATGTGACAAAATCATGGTTTTATTAACACGAATTTTAACCAAGAACTATTTCTAAATTCATGTATCAATATGTGAGCCTGGTATGACTATTATTATTTAGGATGCTCATAATTTAAATGTATTATAATGTGGCAAATGCCTTATCTTTCCAAAACTGATTTCACTCATGAAATTTTAAATATATTTTAATTTAAATGGCACTCAAGGAGACCAAACTCATCCTGAATGCTATTTTTTTAATTATTGGTTGACAAATTGAGTTTATTCATATTTTGTGAAAATAAATTTAAGCTCTTAAACATGTAGGTTACATTTGTATATGAATGTTTATTTGTATAATAAGACTTATGACGGTTAAAAAGTGGCATAATGATATCAAGGTATTTCCACCCAAATAAAGTTTCTAAATAATAGTTTTCCATTGATTTAGCCTCTAAACCTATAAATTCGTGCACCTTAAATTTCAATGGCATATCTTTCATGAAAGATCATCATACAATAAATAAACGTGATATATACTTTATGATGTATCTTAAAGTTTTGTTTAACAAATAACGAGTGAAGTATGTTGGTTGACAGATAATAATAATGGAATTACGTACCTTTAAACATTCGTGTATATGGTAGTCTGCGTCACACAGAATTACCCTATAAGATCGTGCATCGATTTGATGACGTCACAGCGAGGCCCTGGGATGTGTTTATAAAAGCCGATATATGTTTTTGTGAATATGTGTTTATTTGTATTAAATATTTGTTGTTTTAGATAAATTTCGTGAATAAACTGTAATGAAAATAATGGTTTAAACAAAACTGGTCTTCATAAAAACGAAAGATGAACAGTGATAACTGTTTTCAGAGGTCTAGATAAAGTGTATTTACTAATGGAAAAAGCTAATAAAATTCTATTCACAATGGGGGCATAAAAGGCTGTCACCCCTTCTAATGACAGTTGTTTTGTGACAAAATCCCATATTGACGCAGTGAGAACCTTTATCGCAATAGGCCGGACACGATCTTAACCTTTGGTCTCGTGTCAACATTTGGGGGAAAAATTTTCCGCATATACAGCATACTTTAATCGTATTGTAATGCAAAGTACAGAGTCCAAAATTCCAATTTATAGACGGGCCTCCAAGGGAAACTACTCTTACAACATTTTACGATCAAAACATTGACAAACATAGCCGTCTGGTGAAGGAAATGTGCAGATTTTAAACATTGTTTAGGCTATTTCTTTGGAACGAGGTCAGAAAAACAGACAATTTATATCATATTTATTGTTTTTTTTTCTCATGATTGTTGTCTTATCGGCTGTGGAAATTCTCGCGTTACAAAAGTGAACAGTTTTCGGGTACGTGCGTTCGAATGTTGCTTAGAAGTTTACGTCATAAAAAAGTACACGATCTTATAGGTCTGCACCAAGTTATAGGAATAGAGGATAGTGTAGTTTTTTTAAGGAAATCTTAGTACAAGTATTCAATGGTTTCAAATAAAAAGAAAATGAGATAGATTGAATGTTTATTAAATTAATGAAGAACTGTTTGGTTTTTCAAACCGGCTATATTTTATACAACATATATGCCTGACAGGCAATAATCATGTAATATTTCATTTGCTCGGTATACTATTATGTATTTCTTGTTACCTACAAGGCTACATTGCAAACAGGCAAGTGCAAATTACAAACACTGGTGTAAAAGTAAATTATTTTATGTAAAAGTTTCATTTTTCAATATTGACAGTTTTCTTTTTTTCAAAATCCGTGAATACTGATGAAAAACAATTAATTTACAATTAATTAATTAGCATTGCAGAATCTTGACGATGACATAGACTCGAAAATGGCCAGAAAGATTTTCCTGAACAAATAGTTCACCCGTATTTGAAAATAAAATATAAATAATTCATTGATAAAAAAGATAATGAAGTTTGATAAAGGATATGTCATATAACAGTATAATAAAAATAAACACAAATAACACACAAAATATCCGAAAAATGACCACCCGAATTTTTATCCATGCTATGATGACCTAAATTCACTCTCGCACAGCAAAATCCATATTTACCAAATTTGTTTATTAATTTAAAAAAACTTCACCATTTGTTTACCTTTTTCGAACCGTATTACCTTTCCAGTTTATCGCAACTTAACACCAGATTTATTGGACATGTTACATGTTTTGATTATTTATGAAACATCTAGGTCGAAGACTGTAATCCCAATTGATATGCACGTCACGCATCGCCAAACACGTGATCGCAGATCAAATCGAGTAGTACTTATTTATATATAAATAAAACTCATGATCGATATATTTATTAATATTTAATAACCATGGTTTGAAATTCTTTTTTAGATATCCTGATCCCGTTATAATGTACACAAATTTCTTAACTAGAAAATTGTTTCAAGCTTCTGCTAAAACGTGAATCGATGGTGTCTAAAAATAGATTTCACCACACATAACCTCACGTGGAACATGTACACGTGCGTGGCGATCGCATGAAACAAACACATGGCAGCGGGCAAAACTGTCCATGTATAGATTCTATTTCTTGTGATAAAAACTGTTGTATTACATGAGTTAATGTATCATTGGAAAACGAGTATTAAACGACGAGGGCACAAACATATAGATATAATAAGTATAAAAAGATTAAACAATTGTAGAATTAAAGAAAATAGAAACTGACACTTAATTTTAAAAAGCGCTGATTGTAATAGCTGTTTGAGCTGTACTGTAGTTGCAGGGAAAGATCAAGAATCACAAACGCTACAAGGTGTTGCTTAACTGGGGCAGGTTGGAAAACCGGACCATTCTATTGATATTTATGTTTCTCATTGCAAGAAAACCAGGTATGTGTACACATACCTGGAAAAAAGTAACATTCTAGCAGCTTTTAACATTACTAGTGTTGACAAATCTAGAGGTGCGTACAGGGGGTATCAGAACGGAATAGGGCGCAGCACTTTCCCTATTTTGCTCGATATATTTCCCTACTGTTAATCCGCTGATGATTGCGCGTCGCCAATGGTCGACAGAATCTTTCTAAGGGGCAAAACTTGATACAACGCATTTGGTGTAATTTTGGATTAGCTCCCTTTGCACGAACAAATGGGTATCACGTAACTAAGAATACACATGAGCTGCGCTCTACGAAAAGGAGATTTAATCCATGTTTGTAAAGTGTCGTCCCAGATTAGCCTGTGCAGTCCGTACAGGCTAAGGAGATACGACACTTGCCGCTTTTATGATATTTCCTGTTTAAAGAAAGTTTCGTCTTAGCAAAAATCCAATTTAGGCGGAAGTGTCGTCCCTGATAAGCCTGTACGGACTGCAT